>NC_081216.1:25563232-25573232 GCF_902713425.1 Acipenser ruthenus
GTACATACATGGCAAGGAAAATTTAAAACACAACCAGGGTGGCTGAGCAAGCTTAGGTCAGAGCTGTATCTGCTAGTGCACGGAATGCCTTTTCTACAGAGGTCAAATCGTATAAATTAAAAGTATATATATGTTAAAAATGTACAGCAGAAGGTGAAGACAGAGAGGGTTTTTTTTTAAATTATTATTATTATTATTTGTTTATTTAGCAGACGCCTTTATCCAAGGCGACTTACAGAGACTAGGGTGTGTGAACTATGCATCAGCTGCAGAGTCACTTACAATTACGTCTCATCCGAAAGACGGAGCACAAGGAGGTTAAATGACTCTCAGGGTCACACAATGAGTCAATGGCTTAGGTGGGATTTGAACTGGGGACCTCCTGGTTACAAGCCCTTTTCTTTAACCACTAGACCACACAGCTTTTTTTTTTTTTGCAGTCAAACTTGTGTACAGTAATTCAAATTTAGTACCTGAAGAAGAAAAGGAAGCAGTTTTATAGTGCTGTCATGCTCCAAGCTTTAGACATTAATACCAATATATTCCACAGGCACATATATAGCAGCAGTATAGGATTCATGTACAGTAAATGCCCTAAGAGTATAGGAAGAGATGTTGCATAAACAGCCTGTCAGAATTAGGCTACAGTCAAACATCATTCTGTCACACTGGCCGTCTGACCTTCCAGCTAAAAACAACTTGGCTTTCAATAACATTTCTTTTGTCAGGACCTTTGGTATTCCAAAGTAACAAAACTTGGAATTTAAAATGTGCTTCAAGTAGATTCGCGGCTTAGAATTGCACATTATAATAGCAGGGAATTAGCTGGAGCAGCAGACTGTATATCCCATTTCAAAGCAACGTACAGTGATACAACATTCTCATAATACAGCATGCATTCAGGGCGAGATGCACAAATATTTCATCATTATCCTCATCATGGTGTACACTGTACAGTAACAGCAATTGTCCTCAATTTGAAATGCAGCTCAAGCTGTACAGTGCAGCATTACTCTATAGCCAGAAGCCGGGTAAGATTCAGGTCATCCAGAAATTGGATTTGAGGCAGGGTGGAGGAGGAAGGAATCTGGATTTTAAAAAAATTCTGACATTTTGAAATTGTTAGCTGTACTGCCCAGTAGCTCCTTTCTGAGAGCAGATGGGTGACACTGGTAACAGAAGGCCATACTACTGTAACTGGTCCTGGGATTCTGCTGAGCCCACACTGCACAGAAACACCACACAGAAGCATGCAGAGTACAATATGGCAGACTAATCACAGACTGCCAAGGTTTAGCAACAGAAACTGATACAAAAGTAGCCAACGGCTCTCCAAAAGACAAGGCTGCCAAGATATTGTAGGTTTGATTTGGTGCTAGGATAGTGTTGACATCACTTACTTCTGCACAGTTTCCTAGGTGGACGGTTGTAAGCATGACTGGAATGGGGACGTGCTGTAAAATCAGGCTAAGATTCATGCATTCGCAGCCTGAGGCAAAGCACAGCATTGTTTCGAGAAAAAACACACACACACACACACACACACACACACACACACACACACACACACACAGCTGTCAAAAATCATGTTGAAAGTCAATGGTGTTTGAAAGCTGACAGCAAACATGCAGAACCTTCACCATGGAGATGACCCTGAGGTGACACAGAACTTTCCTAGCATATTACTAACTCTGGATGAGAAACTGGAACAGCTAGTCAACGAAAGCTTTATATTATAGCACCTGCACTTCTGTATTCAAGATGTACCTACACTTTTTTTTTTTTTTAAAGACAATCTCATTTAAATTTGCCAAACTGTTTGCATCGTAAAAAACTTCACTCCAAGATGTAGGCCTACACATCTCTATACGGTAACCAAGAAAATAAAACCAATTAAACTTCAAAAGCAGTGGCACCGTTCATTTCGTTATCCTTCATCAGAATGCTACTGTGGTGAAATATTTCAATGAAATATTCAACTCTGATATTGCATGCCATCAGCTGCTCAAAACACAACGCCCCAATTACGATTTCAAAGTGCTATTTCAAGGTTTGCTTTTTTTGGCCCGTTTGTCCCCTCGTGCATTAGTTTCCAAAACTGGCTATACCCTCCTTTGAAAAAGAAAGACAAGAAAACACACACACACACACACAGATTTTCAGTGCGCATACTCTACTGTAGAATCACAGCATTCGAAATCATGTTTCAGTCCTACAATGACTCCATATCGATTTTATGTCAGGACACAGAATCCTCACCAGCATATTTGAAGATCTTTGAGAAAGCTAATTGAGGAAGCATTAAGCATGGCTAACCATAGAAAAGCAGACATGTAATATGACTAAATACACGATGCAATATTCTTTTGAATTGCACACCAAGAAATCAACCCTTCTACCACGGCTCTTACAATGAAATACAGCAGACTGAAGATGCAAATTGGACCATTAAATATTGCATAACCTACAAATGCAATGGATTTGTTTTTTTAGTGATGTACAGGATGTCACATGTACTGCCACAGAGAGCATTAAAAATGTACCAACAAATAAATAAAACAAACACACACACACACACACACACAAACAAACCACATTAGGGAGTCTGTCTCTGGAGACATCTTCAAATCAAACAGTTCAAGCTGCAGACTCTTAATGTAATGTAACAGTATACTTGCGGTATATAAACCAGCTACTGTATCATGTTTCGATCCAAAATACTATACAGTGTGTTCCCTGGACAACCAATTAAGAAATCTACGTGTCAAGTACAGAATGTGTTTACAGATTTCAACCTACTAAAAAAATAAATAAAAAAAATCACCACCACAATCCAAATATATTTTATATAAAAACCATACATCTTATCCTCTTCAACCACAAGTAATCCCAAGTACGATAAATTGACCTACGTGCAATTCAGAACTCATAGAATTATGATTTTTGCAATCAAAGCTTGCCCATAAAAAAGGATATTTAATTAAATACCAGCTCCTGATGTACATAAATTCAGCCGGACTATATTATAGAAGCAGTGGAGGCAAAAACAAACATAATATGCACTGTACCTGAACACTGGAACCTCCACTGCACATTTCAATAAGATTCACTTAAAACTGCAAATCACACAACTGCAATTTGAATGCCTAATGAAACGTCGTCTTGTTATGATTTGGAATGTTTACCGTACAGGCAATAAAAAGTACTAGAATGGCTGTATTCAGCACGAGAGCTTAAATGATGCTTATAACATAATACATCAGGAACAGATAACACCAATAAAAAAAAGCATAGCCAATTATAG
Organism: Acipenser ruthenus; assembly: GCF_902713425.1. Classification (NCBI taxonomy): domain Eukaryota; kingdom Metazoa; phylum Chordata; class Actinopteri; order Acipenseriformes; family Acipenseridae; genus Acipenser; species Acipenser ruthenus. The sequence continues at coordinate 25,566,537 of NC_081216.1, forward strand.
AGTGACCCTACAGTATACAGAGATGATGTTTCAATCCATTTGCTTCTACAAGGCAATTGAGGAATAAAGCTACAGAAAAAATAAACAAGGGCTACTTCTCTTCTAAAACAGCACATCTGAAGCAGACATTAAACAACATCATATGTTCGGTATGATCAGATTTTGCAATGCTTTGGGGAAACAAGGTAATGAAACTTTTAACATTTAAGATGCTTTTGTGAAATATGGGACTCTGAGGGACTAGCAAGATGGGTTTTCAAAAATGAATCGTAAAAATACTACAGTATGCTTGCAGATGATATGATAACCGATTGGAAAAAACAACAAACTTCCCAACATTTCAATGCTAACATGCATCTTTATAGAAAGCGTTTGATTAAAGGGAATGGCGACGCTGAATTTACATCTATGTTCATGTATTGTTTTATGCAAATTAGGTCTATACATTATTAAATCGCACTATAAAAAAAAAATACCAACACATTGCTGCTTTTTAGAATATGCTACAGCAAATATTTTCCTTCTGGTGTTGGCACAAAGTGCTCCCAGCTTGCTCCTTATATCTGGTTCCTACAGTACACTAGGCCAGGAGATTTAGTAATTCTAGGACAGCTAATTATGGCTCATGTTATGTAGTCAAGATGGGGCTTGAATACCATCAATTACTGGGTAACGATGTGCCTGATATAGAATGCCCTGCAGGGACACGTTTTACCAACAGGTAGGTCAGACTTGCATGGTTAAGCAAACCTGCTCCCTGTAGTAATTTGGTTGTCAAATCCAATAGCAGTTCACATTGGAATGACCTCTGGATTACTTCCACTAAATTTGCTTTGAATTACAGGGTCAGGAAAGCGACCGCTTGTTGTGTTGGTAGATATAGATAAAGGGGTTTTGTGAAAATAAAATACATAGTGAATAATGCAGTGAGAGACTAATTCTGTTTATTTTCAGAAGCAGTCAGGCTCTCTTTTAAAACAATGTTACATATAGTCATTTTGAATGCACTGAAGCAAAGTGCCTTACCAAGAAAGTCCATTAAAACAGAGGACGACAAACAATTAAACTACTATTCGTTCACTAACAATTCTGCAATCCTGCATTTCTTTGAAATCCGTTGCATTCAAATGCCAGCTGTTGGCACTTGAGGTTTTTTCTTCAGCACGGTGGACCGGAGTTGTACAAAAAAAAAAAAAGCACACATTTCAAAATTCCTTAAAAAGGTACATCTAAAATTAGATTGTCCACAACAGCTAGTGAACAGGGCCTTCCTTCCAACTGCGTCCTGTTTGTCCGACAGCAAAATCACACATATGAGGCATCTTGGGTCCTTGCAAGTGTTGGTCATGTTCTCTTGAATTGCAATTAGAAAAGCACGTGTTACAGTAATAAAGCCATGATGCAGGTATTCGGTCTTCCTCCTTTAATGGTTAAGGGAGATCGCTCCCTTGATTTTCTAAGTATGGTTAGGCGTCTTAGGCATTTTCATAGGGATGGAAAAGCATGCAAATCCTAGACCGAGGATCCTGCCAGAGTTACATTGGGTGGCTAACATTAAATAAACAGAAAATTATTTCACAAATCAATCCAAACGCATACGGATTTACAAGCTAACTACCTAACAAGAGGACATGGACTAAAGACTAGGATATTAATCATTATCTATGCTAGACCACCTCCAAGCACCCTTAGACACCAGACGTATTACACATCAATCACCACTTACAGGACTGTCAAATTTCAGAAATATACAGCTATGGCAGTTTTGCATCAACACTAATTAAGACGGAGACAAATTCAAAATAAATAATAATGATAATAACAATATATGAACATAATTTATATCATTTATTTATCGTGTAAACAAATAAAACTACAAAATGTTATTGCAAGTGTCTACCGGAAGCCATAACACTGGTACAGTATTTCATGTTCGATTTCAAAATGTCACATTTTTCAATTTGTCAGTTTTATGTTAAGTATATGAAAAAAAATACAAAGCGGTATATAACGCAGTATGTTAAGGTAACATTATTCAGCAGGTTTCATTGGACTTTATGAAGCAGAATTAGTTCATTCTATAGGGGGAAGCAAAACATTTGTCTAGAGCTGTACAGTATCGTTTATCTTTCAGAAGATAGGCCTATAAAAAGACTTATTGAAAGACACAGTATTGATCTGGTTCCACAGCCAAGAACTTCTAATCATCTATATTCGCCCAGGATCAGTTTGGTTGCATAGCAACAAGCTCAAGCTGGTACATGCCTGCTTCTGTAACATTAGTTCTGGAGGATATTAAAACAATAGTTACTGCTTCAAGTAGGCTACTTGGACAATTTGGGTTTGCGTGGATACTGGGCCAGAAGGTTATGGCAACGTGCGTTACCCAATAAATACACTAAATCACCTCTCTGTGCTCGGTCAATCCCCAATATTTCACCTGCAGTATTTCAAAGTATATCAAACTGAGCCTAACCGTGTTCTAACCGTGAGTTTGGAATATGTACAATCCAACAAATGTACAGGAGATGGAAAAAAAATGTATGACAATCTGAACTTGGTTAAGTAGTTTAGTATCCATTGGAATGGAAAACAGAAAACTAATCCAAAATTGGTAACAAAAAGAGGTAATTCGGAAAAAAAAAAAAGTATATACTGGCAGCACTGGTGGAACATTTTATGTAAACATTGGGCCTGTAACCCCCCCCCCCCCCCCCCCCCAATGTGTGCTGTAGCACATCCCTCTACAGACATGAGAACCAGTTAAAAACACCATTTGAAAGCCAAGTTGTAAAATGTTATAATTTATTTAATAAGAGCTTAATTGGGTTGTTTCTGTTTGTCAAGCAAAATAAAGGTTTTCATTCCCACTCTTGACCGATATTTGCCCGTTACAGTATGCATTTCGTTACCTCGGTTGTCTATGGAAAAGCAAGGTCAACACAGCACTTGAGGGCAGTTTTCTTGGTGTATATGGATTGTCAAAAACTGAGCAGAAACCCCAAGCCCAAAGGGAACTGAAGGTCCAGTGCCAGAGTGTAATGCTCTCGCTGGGTTACACTACCTTATTACCAGTCCCAACTGCAGGAAGATTTGAAAGTTATAAAAGTGATGAGATAAAAAAAAATGTGACAAGTTCGTTTGTTTTTTTTATCCCATGTGGCAGTCTCAAATATAAATACTGCATTAAGCTGTGAAGGAAATACGCGGACAGAATACCAGAGAGTCATTACAAGGAAGCACAAGAGAGCTGATGTACAAACACATCAAGGGTAACAAACATTGAGCATGAGAGAAAAATAAAAAACTGAAATATCTTGCTTGCACAAGTATTCAACCCCTGTGCTGTGGAAGCTCCCAGTTTACACCGGTGAAAGAAATTGCCCTAACGAGGACACAATTACCTTACCATTGGCCTCCACCTGTGAACCATCAAAGTTGCTGTCGCATTTTCTGGATAAAAACCCCACTGTTGAAGGATCATTGGTCAGGCTGTGAATCTGAAGGAAAATGAAGACCAAAGAGCATTCTACAGAAGTTAGAGATAAAGTAATACAAATGCATAGATTAGGGAAAGGGTACAAAATAATATCCAAGTGTTTGGATATCCCAGTGAGCACAGTTGGATCAATAATCAGGAAGTGGAAGCTGCATCACACCACCCAGGCACTGCCAAGAAAAGGCCGTCCCTCAAAACTCAGCGCTCAAACAAGAAGGAGACTTGTGAGAGAAGCCACAGAGAGGCCAACAATTACTTTGAAGGAGCTACAGAGTTCAGTGGCTGGGAGTGGAGTAATGGTGCACCAGTCAACCATATCAAGAGTTCTGCATAACACTGGCCTGTATGGGAGGGTGGCAAGAAAGTACCATCGGAAAGCACGTCTGGAGTTTGCCAGAAAGCATAAGAGTGACCCAGCTGCAATGTGGGAAAAGGTTTTGTGGTCAGATGAGACCAAGATAGAGCTTTTTGGCCAAAACTCAAAGCGCTATGTGTGGCGCAAACCTAACACTGCCCATGCCTCAAGATACAACCTACAGTGAAGTATGGTGGTGGCAGCATTATGCTGTGGGGATGCTTCTCATCAGCAGGGACGGCATCTTGTTAAAATTGAAGGAAGAATGGATAGAGCAAAATACAGGGAAATACTGCAAGAGAACCTGCTTCAGTCCGCTAAAAAACTGAAGCTTGAGAGGAAATTCACCTTTCAGCAGGACAATGATCCCAAGCACAAGGCCAAGGGCGACATTGGAGTGGCTCAGGAACAAAAAGGTGAATGTCCTACAGTGGCCCAGTCAAATTCCTGATCTCAATCCCATTGGGAATCTGTGGCACTGTTTGAAAATTGTGGTCCACAAGCGTCGTCCAACCAACCTTTTATATATATATATATATATATATATATATAAAATGTTAAATTAAAAAAGGGAGGTGCAATGATATCCCTTATCAAATTTCCAAACCACAAGGCTATTACTGGCACATGCTGGGTTCATCTTTACATGGCGAGATTAATTTGATACAGAGCAGCGCCTCACACGGCTTTTAATATCCTTTTTTAATGGGTAGCTACATTAACAATTTAAAACTGCATGTCCTTCTGCTTTTCTATTCACGACAAGTGCTTCGATTTGCTTTTACCTTTATTTTTAGCCGATATGCATATCAAATTGCTGACCGTCAATAAAGCATCACACCAGAGATCAGCACAGCACAGCTTTAAAGGAAATAACACATGTATTAACACTACAACGGGGTGAGGAAAACTGATTCAATTTTATCAGCAAACACTCAACTGCTGTTAGGCAGCAATTGCTGCTTACGAAACCTTCTTAAAACATACAGAACAGAAGCCTCAGTGCAAACGCAGTTTAATTTGAGCACTCAATACATGGGGTCGTCATAGAAACAAACCAACCTAGAAAACTCTTCTTCACTGTAACACACCGGTCATGTAAATAGCTATTACCAGCTGCCAGTCTGAATAAGCTTCCAAACAAGACTTTCTGAAGGAGATTGGCATTACCACACTTTCAGCCCTGCTAAAAATTCAAGGGATGACACTTGTGTACCAGGGTGCCAGCCAAGACTGAAGAGACATCAGTATGTAAGTGTATATTAAATCACCACCACACTGTGTGTATGTACAGTCGCATACAAACGTATGAGAGAAAAAAACACAAAGAAAGTGATTTCTATAATTTCGAATAGTTCTATTGAAAGATATAAATTTTGAGATTGATGCTGTATTCTTTAGTTTTAACCATTCTTGTTGCTTTTTTGAATCACAAAATTTCCAATTTATTTTTCATCACTGGATTATGTATTCATTGATTCTATAATTATCAGGTGTTGGTTTTCAATCATGATAATTGTCAATAATTAGCAACGAATGGGTTTCATACAAAATATGTTGATTGCCCAAATACTTTTGTCAAAGTATGAAATTAGTTTTTGCATGTTATTTTTCAATTTTATGCATGTAATAATTTGTTGTTTTATTATAAAGTTGAATCTCTACTTTAATTTATATCTTTCATAAAACAATTAGAAATTATAGAAATCACTGTGGTTTTTCTTTTATTTTTGTACTGCCCAAATACTTTTGTCTGCAACTGTATGTATGTATGTATGTATGTATGTATGTATGTATGTATGTATGTATGTATGTATGTATGTATGTATGTATGTATGTATGTATGTCTGTATAGACATAAACTCCACTAAAACCATGATACAGAATTAAACAAAGGTCTTTCTGTCATGAGCAAAGAATTGCTTTGAGAATTCAATTTCTAAATACCCCACTGAAAGATTTCAGACAACCTCTTCAAAAGTGCCTGCCTGCCTGCCTGCCTGCGAACGGACCTTGTGCTCAGGCCTCCCGTTTCTATAAACCCTTGGACTGTTCCAACCAGCCTACCCTGAAACAGCTGCTGTTGTACAAGTTCATCTAATACCCAAAGAAAATAAATCCTGGGAGGAGGAGGAGGAGGGGTAGAACAAGAATGAGGTTTCTAGAGAAAAGCAGAGAGTCCCAGTCAATGCCAAGTCCTTCACTCGTCAAATAAACAGTCTCTGACTGTTTAATTTAGAACACTGGATTTATTTGAATTCATTAGAGCCAAACATAGACTACTGCTTCACACTACACGGCTTCACTTTCAGAATACGGGGATGCAAAACACTTCATTTTAATAAAATGGTTTCAAATACATTTCAAAGGGTAGCACCAATATTTATTTTTGTTTTAAATGTACAGGAAATCAATCCATCAATTATTAACATAACACTGCAGTAGGATTACATTTAAGGTAATTTGTAAAACAGTTTGTGTATTGTCACTGATATTTAATGACAGTAAAGGAATCAAATCAAGTAAAAGAAAACAAATACTTTGTCTCCTCCTTCTGGTTGGAAGAAAAACTGAAAAAAATAAAATTACCAAATACGTAAAAGAAACAGTTTTAAAAAAAAAAAACGAACTCTAGACGAACTAGATTCATATTTGAAACCTGGTGTTTCCTTATTCATGACCACTTTATTTCATATAGTGGTACAGTTCTGGTGTATCGAGAGGACACTCAAAAGGACAGGCAGCATCACCACTGAGTCATTTACTGTTTTCAGCTTTGTTGACCCTTTCACATACCAGACATTGGAAGTCACTACCTGTGAATGAATCATGCACTTTTTGT
>NC_081216.1:25578232-25688232 GCF_902713425.1 Acipenser ruthenus
AAAACCAGCAAATAACTTATTCTAGCAGAAGTTGGTTGAAATCATAACATTCAATTTGTTTCATTGTTTCCAGCGCCTTGATAAAGTTATTGTGATAGTTCTCGGCAAAGGAAACGTTATTTGACACGACTCTGCCCTATAGCCAAGGCCTTGACAGAAACCACAAGCGACATGGAATTAGAGCCTGCAAGAGATAGGATTGGTCTCTGTGAAAAACACAAGCGCCACTGTTCACTACCAAGCAGAAGAAGTTGACCAATCAAATAGGTTCCTGAAAGACCTGTCACAACACGTGCATTTAAACCCAGCAAATGTTACACTACAGTTAATACCACCAAACAGTGGTCTTCAATAATTGTACTATTGTGAGTGTGGTTCCAGCACAAACACACACATCCATTGCCAGGCTGGGAGTGTAGGGACTGATACCATGGCTGTAAAAACCTTCTCAGCCATACTGTAAATCACAGCCTGTACATTACGCTGCAGTACAAGTCAATTCCGACGACATCAATTTAATCACTGGCAAGAAATAAAGCTCAGGGCAGAAAAGCACAAAAGAAGCACCGAGACACTTGAAGGTCACCCCGTTCATCCGCTTGACTCGTGGTCTCCAGAACTCTAACAGTAAACAGTATGTGCGTTCACGTTTAAACTGCAAGCGATTATTGCTGTTACTACAGTATACTTAAAAACTAAAAAGTTTGCAAGGTCATTTAAAACGATTACTGATAATTTTAAAACGTAGCATTCTGCTGCCAGGAACAGCAACTAATGAGTTTAAGAGAAGTAAAAACGGACATGGATAATCTAGCAAAATCAATTTCAAGACTGCCTGCTTGATATTGATATTAGTATTTAGATCTGCTACTGTTTCAACAGAATATAAATATCTTCCAATTTAGTACAATAGTAACACCTAATGTATTTATTTTACAAAGCACTTAATGTGCAATTACACTCCATGTACTGTAGTGTTACCAATTCTATTATCTTTGTTTGGATGACAAACTATTGAAACAGAAAAGCAAAGGAGGTTGAAAAGATCAGTAAAAGCAGGAAACATTACCATGAATTTGTAATTCAGGGGGTTATCAGGTTCTTGGCATGCATACTAAACGGTTAAAAGAGGGATTGAACACCAGTCTCTAAACTAAAACAGAAAGGTTCATTTGATCTACTCTGATAAGGGGGGGCGAATAAATGATGGTAACACTGTACTATTCAAGAAACAGTAGGAGGGAAACATTTGAGACCCACAAAACAATTCACTGTAATGTAAATCTGAAGATTAAGGTGTAATAGTTTTACAGCTAGTAACCCATATTTAAAGCAGGTCATCTTCACTCTGTATTCATCTCAATGGTGACTAAGGCCAAATACGGCACTATAGTAATAATAAACATGTCTGACCCCGTCCTGCTCCGAGCAGGTGTTAAACCTCAGCATGCTCACACACTCCAGCAGCGGTAAGCCTCCTGCACCCACTGAAACCAAATCCTTTCATAATCACATCAACCATTGCAATCGTGCGGTTCTGGATTACCAAGCTATCCAATACATGAAATACAAAAACCCTGGTCTTCAGATGAAAGCATGATGTAACACCCAAGTATACCCTGTAGAATGAACTTTACACTGAACACATACCGCAGGGTCAATATTAGAAAATATGCCAACCTTTAGGAGAGTCGCCATTTATTCAAGTTACTACTGGCCATCTCTAGTTAAAAATATAACAACATGTCATACACACAACTACAAAATCTAGCAAAATAGAAATGATCATTTTATCCTACAGACTAATCCCAACATTTTATTCTGCACACATTTGTGGACATAACAGAACACACTACACTTATCAACAGAATGCTGTCGAGGGAGAACGAATGGTCTTTAGCATACATTTATGGACCAAAAATAATGAACAAAAACTAAGCTCCAAACTAATAAAAAAGTACTGTAGAAACACCAGTTTCAAAGACCATAAAAAATGCTGTATAACACTGTACCAATGACATTGTGTAATTCATTCTGTGTAATTTTCACATTGACTATTTTACTGTGCTGATAAGATCATGCTATAAAACTAGGTGCTGCTGCAAAATGAGTATTTATTACATCGAAATCGGATAATGAATATTGATGCAATCATAAATCATCATTAAAATGAACAGCCACCTTCACGACAGCTTCAGCACTGAGACAGAAATCGATACCAAAACATTCAGCTGTCCTTCAGAGCTGTATTAAAAAAAAAAACGGACCTGAAATAAAAAGATGTGAAGTGAATTAAAAGCAAACACAGAACAAATAAGTGTCCTCGAGAGGCATTATATTTGCAAGAACACAGCGTACAGCATTTTTAATTGCTTATCCAACATGTACTTAAGACCAACGAATGACGCTTTATTCTGGCAGCATGGGAATGCTGAAGTTTTAAATCACATTTAATGGGTCTCTACCACACATTCATGTCCATCAGGGAGGCCACTTTGCCTACAAATGACTGTATTTACTGGACAAAAAAGCTTGAAAAGATCCAAGTGGGCACTCAGCATCTCTCTCCTTCTAGGAAGTGGTTATGCATCAATTTCAATTTCCAGCCATTATTAGAAATATGAATGAAAAAAGAACTCCAGACAGGTTAGTGATTATGCGCTTGACATTGAGCATACCCAAGAACCATGATTTTGCCCTCTTTCCAGAGCAGTGATCCAGCCCACAGACAGACCCACCGAGAAACAATACGGGAAGAGGCGTATTTAAAACCGTGCTGCAGACTGAAATATACATCGGTTTAGCCAATAACTGGAAAGCGTTTAATAAGATTTTTGAATTGTGTGGAGTTAAAAATGATTGGCTATTATAGCTATACTTGTCTCAAGTTATAAATGATGATCATATCTAGAAAAACAATGTGTTGTATCACTGTGCTGCAGCTTTCTATTTAATTTATTACAGACGTTACTACAGCCTACAGAAAACACTGTCACTATGGAAACAGGATCCTCTGGACATACTTCTGCTTTATTAAAAAAGGGTTAGGCATTGTTCCCCACACTGGTACAAAAAAGCACGTCATTCCTACTATGAGAAGGGGCTGCAGTTTTACAAGTGCTCCTTCATTGTCCACTGTATTAAAAAAGACAGGTCTGGACCAGGGCCAATTTTATATACTGATTACTAAAGAGTCCACCTGCTTCACAACCGTCTCTTTTGTCTTGGAATTCCACAGCTAATCCCTAAAATACTGGGATGTGACAATCACTGCTGTAACCAATTAGTTATGATAAAAACTCTTCAACTGCTACAGTACATTTAGCCTTCTACAAATAATATTCTTACCCTTGCTTATACTTAAATGTTTTTTTTTTCATGCATTCAATTTATTTTACAGACATTTCCATTCTAATACACGTGTACTTTACCTGAAAATCGTACTCATTATCCAAATGTATCCACAGTTAGAGCCAGTAAGCTGTATTTCTTTTCTATTGGGCTTCACAGGGCAGCACATTAATAAAAGAGCACTTAGTTCAAACTGTAGTTCAAGTTTGTATGGGTTTTTTTCTTTACTTAGAAAGCACTTTAATGGTACCCACTGGCACAAAAACGGAACCCTTTAAAGCTGGTGCTACTTGAGGCATGGTTAAGCATTCCTGTACTCGCTGCAACATGCTGACTAAAACAGGTACAGCATGGGCTTGGGGCAGATGAATCTGGACTGTAAGTCTTCTTGCCTTAAAGGGTCATGCATACCAAACAGATTCAAAATGTACACTGCCCTACACTTATTCTCTGAACTCGCCACCCAGGCTATTGTAGGAAAAACACACAAACAATCTGAACACCATACTGTATTTATTGTTGCCAACGTGCAGGGCTTCTTTCCTAGCAGCACACCTCCACAAACATGAAAAGCTGGCTTTCTTGCTCAATGTATTTGCCAGGTCATGCAATCCTCCCTGCTACTGTAATTACAAATTGAAAAAAAAAAAAAAAAAGGTTGGGGGGGGGGGGGGCAGTTAATCTCATTAAAATCTTTATGTGATACTGATGATTTGCAATAATTCCTTTAAAATGACACCCAATTAACTCTTCCACTAAATCAATCTAAAATCCAACCGGCTCATTCTGTTTAATCCTTTTTATTGCGACAGGCAATGGTGTCATTCATGCATATTCAGCACAGCGTTTTCACCTTGATCTGCTATTCAAATGAATGTCACAATCTTTTGATTTTTTTTTTTATTATTAAAGAAAGGAGGATTGTGCGTGTATAGAGAAAGTTTTTTTTTTTTTTTTTTTGCTCTTGCCAGTATCTTTTCTAACACAAACAAGTACAATCATCCAGTCTGTCATTAGTTTTGCTTCTCATTCCATCTAGATATTTTCAGCCGTCCCCCCCTCCTGGTTTCAAATAATTCCCCAGAGCTCCTGGTTACAGGCCTCCAATAGATAATTAAATCCTGGTTGTGAACATCCTGCTCCTTTGAACCCAGGGATTTCAGATTGTAGTTTTCAGTTACATTTAATGCAGTGATCTGACCTTTCGATGAAGTCGACACATTTACTGGGTTTAAACCATTTTGAAAACAAAAAAAAAATAGTTCTGGAAGGAGACAAAATTACGGCTTTAATATTTAAAAGCTTTTTTTTTTTTTTTTTTTTTTAATGTAAGCAACTCTTATTTTTCTTGTGGGACATTAACAAAGCTGGGATACTGCATTTCCAGACTCCAAATGTAGCCTGTGGAAACCCTGAAAATGTCAACACATTAGGTCTAATTGTATAAATTGATTCAGTCATTTTTAAAAAGGTTACAAAATTGTATTTTTACTCGATTAAGGCACAACATTATGTGGTGTAACCGCTCTATCGCATATGAATGAACACACAAGCATGTCAGAAACATGGTTAAAAGCATGACTGATACTTCATTCGTGAAAATTGAGCCTTTATTATAGAGGTGCTTTTCAGCACACAGTTAAAAACATACAGTTCACTAAAAGGTTAAGGCCATGCAACCCAGCAGTACAACACATACATACAGGAAGTGTACAGAAATTCACACATTCAGAGTAAAGGGTTCTGGGCTGGGGAGTAGTACAGAAATTATTCTCACGAAAAGCATTCCGAAGCAGATGTTTTTTTTACATGCATGAGTAAAAGCCATCGTTCTTTAATAAGCCCTCACTGTAATTCACAGTCAATAGCATCTCTTTGCAATGCACTTTATAATTTATAAGGTTCGTTTTGTGGTGTTCTGCGTCACATTAATTACTGTACCAAATGTAAATCAGTCCCCTCTTATTAGATTTCACATTGGCTTGATATGCAATTACAATACAGGCGCAGCAGGTTTAGAGACATTTGAGCTTCAGAGAGCTGCTCATCCAGAAAGACTCCAGGTAACTTTTCAGAATGTTGCTATTACGTTGTCAGTCAGCAGTGACAAATGAATAAGACAGACATCTTGAGAGATACAAAGATACACTATTATGCTGGTATGGTCCATTAACCAGATCCTTACCCACGTGCACCTTCCTGTGCTCTGTACTTTATCAGAAAGCCAGCACTTACTACTGCCACTCAGACCTGCATGCTATTTACAAAAAGAATCGGAAACACAGGTTATATTTTCAAGCCAGGGGCGTGGAAAAGGGGGGGAAAGCAGGGGCACTAGCCCCTCCAATAATCATCTCCAAAATATTGATTTCTGCTTATCAGTGTACTGCGTTTGCTCTTTCTGTCACTGACACTCACAAACCAAACGGATTTCCTCATAGCGTGCAGTTATGGACGCGTGTGTCCCCTTAATGTTTGAGTCCAGCTGCAGTCGTACAATTAGTGGAAAAAATGCATATTTTTTTAAATGATGTTATTTTATGCAAAACTGAAAACTGTTCCTATACTAAAGGGAAAGCACTTGTGAAGCTGAATCGAGAATTTCAGTGCAGAGTTCCTGAAATGCAGTGCGATTTATTTGTACACCACATTGAGCCTATTTTGACGCTCGGGAATCGGACAATGCAATGACTTTGCCAGAACTCATGAAGCTCTGTAAAGAACATGACCTGAGACTCCTGTATCCTGATGTGTTCCACCTACTGGTGCTTTTGACCATGCTACCTGTTACAGCTGCAAATGCAGAAAGATGTTTCAGTGTTAAAAAGCTCCACAACATATGGACTTTCATTGAAATGGCGAGTATAATGCTATTAATTTATATAACCATATCAACACACACACTATATAGTTTAATGCGCCCACCGAATAGCGGTCAAAATTGTATTCCTGCACGTGCCCCTGTTTCAAGCCATACAGCTAAGTACTTTTGCAAAATCATTTAGAAGCGTCTTTGATTAGCCTGCAAAACATTTGGCCATACCCACCCCCCCCCCCAAAAAAAAAAAAAAAAAAAAAAAGTTAAGAACTTACTTTTCAAAAAAAGCTTCCAATGCTTTCCATTTGAATGACAGTATTTAAAAGTCTGCTATCCAAGCTACTGTTTACAGCAAGACAGGTTTCAGTGTTTTACCTCCAGGACTATCACCGTATCGCAGTCTTGAAACCACGGTGTGATATCTTACAGTTGGGATTTGTATTTAAAAATTGAAGATGGAACCAATCCTAAAAGTGCCTAGCAGCATTTATAATTAATGATACAGGTAATGACTGATAATTAGACTTGTGACTCATTTAAACAGCCTCAGGAGAGATTCCTCTCTCATCATAGATACTGTAAACAGTGAAGGGGCTTGTAAAAAGTACCACTATATTGTGTACAAACAAAAATGACATATCTTTGTATTCCTGTTGTAAATGTTTTACAGTTTTCAAAGACTGTTTAAATGTGTAATACAGAAAGACATGGTGTCTGTGTCCCGTTTCACTGCCCTTTTGTAACCTCTTCACTGTGGTTGTTTGGGTGGAGCACAGATCTATAGTACAATACATAGCCCTGCGGGGAAGGAGCAGTGAACAACAAAACCAACTCTATTCAATCCATAGAAATTACATAAGAACAGTGAAGAGGTGCACAGAGTCTACCAGCCACCACTTCATAACATACTCAAGTATTTAGGTACAGCAATGCTACTATGTCTAAACCGAAGTCTCAGTTTGAACACTTATAAATTGACCAAGTTCTTAGTAAATGTAGTGCATGGGTTTACTTTGCATTGTAGTTTATCAATTCCCTACAGTATTTCATCACGTTATGGTTTTACAACTTGATTTGTAAGGAATTAGTTTAATTACAGTACATGTTTACTGTATATAAACAGCTGAAACCAAAACGATGATGTATTGTGCAACAGCAAAATGAAAACACAGGGTAGCGTATGGTTGGCTGGGAAGTTAACTTCTTGGAACGAACGGATATACAGTACAAAGATATGGATTTAAAAACACAACACACTGAATTCTGTATTTACATAATTCAAATGTAAATGAACGTGTTCTACAAACGTTTACAGGTAAAAGAGTTGGTGTTCATAGAAATCTCATGCATTTACTCCTGGGTGCTGATTCTTCAGCCAGCACCTCTATACATGTTTTCTATCGGATTACTAGACCAGCGCTTCATTCCTAAAAAAGCTTGTACAGTAGTAGCAGTGAAACCCCTTGGCCAACTGAAAACTTTTGTGCACATTGCCTTTTCTGCTTTGTCAGTTAATGGCACCTGTCTATCACACGCACACACACGCACGCACGCACGCACGCACACAGTAAGGAAACTAAACACCTACTGTCAGAGGTTAGACTATTTCCAGTAAGGATTTTCCAGTAACAGGTATGGAGGATCATATTTTACATTTTGTAATGTACTCTCCATTATACCATACTTATATACCCATCATATTTTTAGGTGTTTAGTTGCAATAAATATTACAGTAGGATTTGATATCCTGTAGGATTTAAGACATAAATACTGTTCATCACAGTACTTGAAAAGAGAAAGGCTATAATTAGTAGTAGTAGTAGTAGTAGTCGTAGTAGGTATATATGTATGTATGTATGTATGTATGTATGTATGTATGTATGTATGTATGTATGTATGTATGTATGTATGCATGTATGTATCTGAATGTGTACATGTGTTTTGCCCCCTTCGCTGCACCCCCATTGCAGAATTAATTACAGTGAGTCATTATATTTTTATCAGTTGCAGCACTGGGTTGAAATCAGACGAAGGCAGGGAAGCCCCAGACATCAATAAGCCACTCTAATGAGTTTAGTTTAAACCCATCCCCCACTGATAGTATACCAATGTAACAAAACCAGCTTAGATTGAATGTTTAACAGGATGACAGTGACAAATGACTCATGCATTCTCCTGAAAGAGACAACGGAGATCCAAGTACAGTACTGTATATAAAAAGAAATTTTAAAAAAAGATGCTAATTCAATTACTAGTCTTCACAATCATTCAAATCCATATTTTAAAGTCTTTATGACCAGATGCTCTCACACAGATGTAACAAAGTGAAATATGGCATGAAAAATTGAAATCCTATTTTAACAAATTATTTTGGAGCCCACCACCCCTCTTTTTCCAAGAAGAGAAATGTGACTAAAACCAAAATCGACCTAGTTCAAACAGCTGAGTGCAAAGGATATTGGGAAATGTATCAACTTCCATCCAGATTTGCGCCTCTGTTCTGTATTTTAGTGTCGTTTTGGGCCTACTGATCCTGTGATGCATTTCGAGTTGCCGTAGCGCTCACGCATCAACCCAATTTCCACAAAGCAGCGCAAAAACACGCACTATCCTTGCAGACCAAAGTGGAGATGTGGAAAGGGTTGGATAATGCACCACCACATTCCCTCGAACACTTTGTCAACCATTCTGACAAAAACTGGGGTACAGTAACACAGGCCTATGAACAGCAAACTGTAGGTACAAGTTGTCAGCATTTCTGATGTGCTCAATATCTGACGTTGAGGACGTCAATAAATTTAATTGAATTTGATTTCAGTGTTACTGTGATTCAATAAAAACTGGCAATGCATTCGGCTTAGACTCCTGATAATACGAATTACTGCACAATTATTTTTTTTTTTTTTCTGGTCCCTTGAAATTCCTAATTAATGAGAATGTACTATTTTCTAAATTGACACTAAATACAGTATAGGCTTCACACGCTGTGTTTTGATCATTTATTGCCTGGTTTTGCTCCAGTTCTAACTCTCACAAGTACCTTTTGACTGCCATTATCATATACCACTAAACAAGGGAGCATGAAGAAACAGCTGTCACTATTGGTTACCATGGCAACAAGGCAGAAACCTAGGATGTAAAGAGAGTACGGTTTTGATAAACATCATTCAATCTCTCTAAAGAAATAATAAAATGAAAACACAGGAGCAGAGGGCTATGCTTCCAATAGCAAACACTGAATTTTAAAACCAGGCTTTCGATTGGCCTGCACTAGTGTCTTTACCAGGGCCATGGTGCAATACTGTATTAGTACCTGTAAGTGGAATATAGAATATTGTATTTTTCAGATTGGAGAGAACCAGTAGCATGCTGTGTAATAGGGCTCTCCATCAAGTGATAACAATTGTAAATGACCCTACAGTACACAGGACAGAGCCACAGGAGTCAAAAGAGGGTATGGTCTAACAAGTTAAGAAATGAAATGTTTTCTATTGGGTCACATTTATATACAATGCTATTATTGTACCAGGCAGACAAACGGTTCAGCTCGTGCGATTCTTACAGACCTCTAGTTCAGACGGTGGGTGACGTAGCAAGTTCTGAAATTGTGTCCTGAGCTGGTTTGAGTTTTTGATAAAGGCAGCGGTTATATTGTACTTGGGAGGGCCGCTGACATTAGGTTGCCTGCTTGGCAGGCCTCTTACGCTGAAGAAATACAACATGGAAAACGTGAAGATGATAAGAGTAGAAAACACTAGAACTGTGTAAAACTCTTCTGTGTTCCTTAAAATCAATGCCCCCAGCCACATACTAATGCTTATGAAAATACAATGAAAGTGGTGAGATTTGAATGCAGACATGAGTGCTCGTGGCACAGACATGCTGCGTGGCATACATCACCTCAAATGTGTATCAAGCAAAACATAGAGCTATGGAGAATACTAAATAACCAGAGCTCATTAGTGAATTACCAGGACCACACCCCTACTGTATCATTTATCCCCCCCACACAAACTGAAAACAATGCCAAGAAGAAAGCGTGGAGCCTGTAATTGAATTATTGATGGAATTAATCAGTTTTCCACCAAAGGGCATTGCAATTCAACACAATAATAAAGAATTCTCCTAACAACACTTTTCCCCAAGCTGGGTCTGTCCTTTGGCTCTGTGAATTGAACACAGAATTCATAATTTTATACAATCCTGAAAATAGAATGTAGTAAACATTGTAGGCTCACAATAAATCGATTCGTGCCATATCACTTTTTGTGCCCATTGGCCATAAATCTAGAGCAAAAAACACATCCAAAAATAGATTAAAGCAAATACTGTAGCTGTTACACACTTCTGGATAATAATAAACAAATGAAAACACATCTAAATGATCATGGAAAAGGCTTTGCATTCACACATACTCTTCATACAACTAATGCATCCTCCCTGCACGGTGCTCCGCTCTTCACTGTTGAAGTGGCTCTCTTACTCCATTTACAATGCTGAGAGACCCCTGCTAGGACACCCTTACACTGGATCAGCTGTCTAATATAAACAATGCCGCAGAATCATCAATAAGAAGCCAACTACAGTGCCAGTCAGAATCGAGAGGTATCGGCAGTGTTTGAGCTTTCTTGAAAATAAAAAGGTGCACCGAGTACAAAAAAAATAAATAATAATAATAATAATAATAATAATAATAATAATAAATTATTTTTGGAAGGCTTTTTCATCTACTTTGAATGTTATTTATAGATAATAAAATGAAAAACTATTTTATGGACTGCGAGATGTATATATGAGTTGCGGCTGAGAATCTTGCTTCCTAAACACTTTTCACATTACAGTACAGTACATACAATGAGACAATATCCCCTACAAGAACAGAATGGGATAGGGGGGTGTACAGTTAGCTCTAAAAAAGGCACCAAACCACAAACTATCTTAAGGATGTACAGTACATTTTTTTAACTCATCCACATACACACCTAATTACATCGCTCATTAGTACAGATAATGAACACACACACACACACACAAATCTGTCCCCAATTCTATCCTTTATTTTCCAATTGAAAAGCTCAGAGTTGCGATCCTGGGTGGTAAAGAGAGCCTCCTTCTCAATTACAGTACATAGCCAGTGCCAGATTACATCAGTAATCGACTCCGGTTGACACTGGGAGCTGATCCATAAATCTGTGCAGTCAGATTCATCACTTATCCTCTTCCATCGGCTTCTACTGTATAAGCTGATCAGCAACACCCTGACTTTACTGTGAAACCATGTCTGGCCAAACACCATTGGGAATAGTGCCAAACAAAACAGTCCTAAATGCCAATTTCTTCAGAAAATATTAGTCATTTATTAGGGTCTGATTTTTATAGGCAATTCTTCCAAATGCTCTGAAGGGGTTAAACAGGAGAGAGAGAGAGAGAGAGAGAGAGAGACACAGACACAGAGAGAGCAGAGAGAGCAGAGAGCACCCACATTAACCTGCTCTGCTCCTCTGCTTTAGATGAAGTGGCTCTGCAGGTCACCGTGCTGTCTGCAAGCTTGCTGCCAATCTCTGTCATCAATGCAGCTGGATTACAAAGCAGTCAGCACAGACACAAATAGTCCCCGGAGAGTTGGCTTTTTAAAATATGCTAAATATTACAGTAACCACATGCAGCTGTGTGCAGCCTACTTTTTTGGTTTGCCAATAACCACTGTAGAAAGCGAGAGTGTCTGTAAGGACTGTAAATGTTAGTTCAATATCAGGTTCTCTCAGAAAAGCCACACACACACACACACACACACAATACAACTGTATGTATGGGATTAATCAAAACCAGAATAATGCATAAAACTCGGCTTACATTTTACATTGGATCCACTTGCAATACTGACTCTGAAACATATAAACTATTTCTTAAAACAGCTTTAGCCTTCCAGTGCTTCTATGCTATGCTAATTTATTATTATGCTTACATTTTACAGCTTCAAATATGTGAATTACATTTTTCTACAAAATATTTTAAAATAAATATTCAATTAAACACTCCCAGTTCAGCCCGAAAAAAAGTGTTTCTTGACGGTGCAAAGAAATCTCAGAATATTAATTACAATTTCAAAAGGCTAAATGCATTTGCACCCAGAGATCATGCGTCCGATCACCACTGGGCAATTTAAGTGCTGAATTTACTGGTGGAGAAAATTGTCCGATTGGGTTGCAAGGTGTGTTGTCACCAGATGAAAAGAGCTGCCTTTTGAAGTGGGGATAATAGAGTCAGCTCTGGCACTGTGCCACCAATTCTAGCCACCTTCACTTTTGATTAAAAAAACTGGCTTCATCAACGGATCCACCGAGATTTCTGTACTGAAAAAAATAAATATGTGACTGTATTGTACTTAATATACCAAAGAATAAACTGCAGTAAAGGTATTACATTAGGTATAGTACACACTAGTCACCAAGCCTATAATGTGGGGCATTCCTTAAGCAGGTACTGTAGATTGGAAGAAATATTAAAACTGAGGACTTTGGGAAAATCAACATGAAAACAATAAGGTCGGAAATGCATTGACACCTTTTCTGGGAAACAAGGAAGCTTAGAATTAGGCAAAGGGGTTTAACAAGCCAAATTATATCCTATATGCCACTAGACCGAAAAAAAAAAAAAATCTGTTTCAAATATGCCGAGATCCATTCAATAATTTGAGGTACTTAAAAGACATTTTTATGCTTTCAATTTAAAAGAGGATGCAGGCATTAAATAATCATTTGTTGGTTTCAGCTCTATGGCACTGTAGATGGGGTCTAGCATTATCCAAGTGAAGGGGAAAGTGCAGACTGGAGTAAACAACGTACATACACAAAAATGATGTACTGCAGTCATGGATAGCTGTCTAAAACCATGAAAAACATTTGCATCGTTCATTTTTGCTTGACTAAAGAATTCTGCAGAATATTAAAAACCGTATGCTAAAATCCTTCATGCATAATTCAAAAAACTTTAGGTCACTCCTTCTACTGTACAAAACTAGCAAAGCTGCAGAATAAATCCATCTTCAGACCTGATATAATGCAACCCTTACACATTTTCTATAAATATGATAATCCCCCCAATTAGCTGTAAATTACCTAGTAGGAAGAGGGCCTGGGGACACCTGCATATGCAGAGAGAATGAAAAGATGACCCCAATGTGAAGGAGGATTTCACCCACAGCACACTGTGTTACTTTGTTTTTAATGATCCTTTGTAGATGCAAGCCCACTAAGACTAAGTAAAGGACAGGCCCTTCAATAGCTACTCAAACTCCCACTGCAATGTGAATGTCCCTCTGTGAAGAACCATTAAAAGGGTTCATTCAAGTTCAGGCCCCATCGCATCAGACAGGTCCCAAGATGAATATACTTCAAGTGTAATCAGGGACCCCTGATAAATCTTCAACCTTGAATTAAAAATGCACAGTTTGCCAGACAGGCTGTAGTCTACAGAATGACATTAAAAGCTAGGCTAGAGGTTGTTCCCATTAACTGCGCCTCTAACCGTTACCATGTCTTTACAACTGTCAACACACTATACTATAGACAGTAAAAATGTTACTGAAAAACAGAAGAATGGCTAAGCTGATTCTCCGTAGTAAGGACAGTCCTCTACATATCCAGTGCTGGCTGGGATATGGGGCTCATCCCCCATCTTCCTTTAGTATAGGCTGCAACAGCAGGAGCCGAGAGCCACGGAAAAGTCCCGTTCCCCCGAGGAGGGCCACCTGCTCTCAGCGTGCGCAGGGCTGACAGCTGCACACAGCCAGGCCCGTGACCAGGCTGACTGGAATTCTGCCCCAGACCCAGGGGACAGCATTACCAGCACATTAACTGGAGAGATGCTCAGGGAAAAAGAAAGAAACTAGGGAACCGAAAAACAGCACACACACAGTCACACACACACACACACACACACACTCAGTCACACACACTCATGTCACACACACAAACACTCAGTCAGTCACACACACACACACACACACACACACACACACACAGTCAGTCAGTCACACACACAGTCAAACACCCACAAACACACAGTCACACACACACACAGAGTCACTCACACACACACACACACACACACACACACACACAAACACTCACACACGCACAGCAGCTGGTCAGTGGGACACGATTCTCACCTCTAATCTTGGCCTGTGCAGGACGCAAAGAGGGAAATGGCATGATTTGCATGACAAGAGACCCAGAAAAACAAGCGAGAACAATGCACTTCTGCTGGGAGAGATAAAGCTGTATGTATATTATATATATATATAATGGATAGGAACCCTGATTGTCTGATTATACAGATTCAAATACATATTATAAAACTGATTGTTAGAATGCTGCATGCTGATTGGTCAATCAGGGCTCCAAGCCGTGACAGTATCCATGATATAGTAACAGTTGCAAACTACTCTGGTTTTAAAATAACAAAAAAAAGCGCAAATCTCTACACCTGAGCTAACTTTGCATCAGTGCGCCTCATCTGAAATCAAAGAGAACGTGAAACAGACCCCTACGAAGAGATTAATTTATTATGAAAACAGATTAAAAAAAAAAAAGAAGTATGCCATTGGCAAAACGTAAAAGTCCCTACGAACAGAACAACAAAAATGGCACGCCGATTTCTGTTTGAAGAGTCAGCTTTGTGCCAACTGAAAAACACATGCATACAGACTGAGATGTTGACAGTGTGTATTTATATTACTATTATTTTTATTTATTTTTTTATTTTTATTTGGGGTCCAGGGGCCAGGTTCGTTATAGCCGGAGGTTTGTTATAATGAAGGGTGTTATAGCGAGGGTGTACTGTATGTTAATTAGTTAATAGGTAGACCTGAATACTTTCATAGTGCAAACACCAAGTAATTAAACTTACCGTAACGTTAAGCTTTGATATTATACAATGTGAAAACAGGTGAATGGATAAGTGGGCTATTCAAATAGGAAACAAAAGTTAGTATGTAAAAAAAAGATGTAAAGTTAGTATCGTAGAATTATGTGTTGAATAAATCATGTTTGAAATGTGTATTATTATTTTGCCATTCAGTACCAATACTTGCATTAAAATAAATCTCCTGAACAAAATGAAACAGAATTTAAGACACACTAGTAGGGCATTTGTATTAAACATTCTAGATTATTATTTTTTTTGTCTGTTTGAGATTAAAAAGGCTGTGTTAATTTTAAAACAAAAGTTATATTCCTGCAAAACAATCCAACATACTTGCCTTAAAATCAGCTTTGAACAAGAGAGAGAGACAACGTTAACATCTTAAATAAAGTGGAAAAAACGTAGTTCTAGTGTTAAACACGCCGTGTCATGTACATGGGTACATTTTACACAAAGGATTTGGGGTGGAGTTATAAAATGCAGCATGCAACTCCACAGTACATACTGCAACACAAACAGAATCAATTTGAATACACGTTTCTGATTTCTCCAGTATTGAGAGAATCCTGTCAGGTCTACCATTCAGCACTGCACAGATAAGAAACCCAAGGACATGGTGTATTGTGTGCTACTGTGTATTGTGCTATCTGTATCAGGCAGTCAGTGCAATAAATTCAATCTGCTTTTCTTGCCAGTTAATACTGCAGAAACTCCCAAGGGTGGATGTTCTTCTCCACAACGAACCCAGAAAAACAAAACAAAACACACAGTGCTGCCGGTACATCCTGAGAATAAGCAGGACAATCACATTTCAACAGTTTGAACACAATTACATTTTAACATGTTTTGCTACTGAAGACAACGATTAAAAAAAAGATTGCATTTTCAGTTTGTAAAGCGAACAGATAACCTTATCAAACGGGTCTTCTCTCAAAATTTAAAAATCAAGGAGTATACCCTAAACACAGCCAAACCCTTAGCCGATGTCAAGGCTGCATGTAAAATCTATGCCGAGTACAGTAAAGAAGGGACATGCTGTCAGAATATATGCGAATCCTTCTCCCGACACTGAGCGCATCCAAGGGTGAGGAGATTGGCGGGTCAATATTTCCTAATGGATTTTTAACACCAGAGAGATGGACAGCTACAGCTAAGACTTCACACACTCAGGAGATCCCAAGATCAATATAAAAATCAAGAAAATGTTAGGCTACAAACTGTGACATATGCGACTGTGAATCCAATTTTAATAGACTGTTGCATGTCTAGCCAAAGTACTTTAAATTTTGGGTTTTATAAAATAAATAAATAAATAAATAAATAAATAAAACCAGACCACACTTGTAAGACAAACCCAGGTCTATCAAACAGATCCTTCTCCCAATCTGCCCCATCATGCTTTTCTAGGTGTTCAAAACAGAAGCAAAAATTAACCCCTCAGTTGCTGCACAACATATAATACTAGTACAAATCAAAGCACGTTTGGTTGTGCAATCTATAAAAGCCAACTAAGAAATGACTTTTGTTTGCCTATACACTGGATCGCTGCATTTTAGTTTGTGAATGTGTTTTGAAAGCAGTGTCTTTGAAAGGAAGGAAGGCATATGACGATGTGAATCTAAACAATAGAATCAACATCTGCTGTACTAGATCAAATCACACTTATTTGCACATGCATGTGCAGGTTATTTCACCACGTAGCATTATAGAAAAGTGCAGTCAAATGCAAGCCAAATTAGACTAAGATGGACAGTAGTGAGATGGGCAGCAGTGTGGAGTAGTGGTTAGGGCTCTGGACTCTTGACCGGAGGGTTGTGGGTTCAATCCCTGGTAGGGGACACTGCTGTTGTACCCTTGAGCAAGGTACTTTACCTAGATTGCTCCAGTAAAAACCCAACTGTATAAATGGGTAACTGTATGTAAAAATAATGTGATATCTTGTAACAATTGTAAGTCGCCCTGGATAAGGGCGTCTGCTAAGAAATAGATAATAATAATAGTGAGTGATACAGAATTTGCTTCAAAGAAAAAGGTACTGCATACAGTTTTACTGTAGCATAAAAGCAAACAGTATACATAACCAGATGATATACCATGCAAACCACATACACACGTGTATATCAATCCTACCATTAGGTCATAAAGGTTACACATTATCTCTATGGCAGATTTTTTTTTTAGACTGGATACTTATATTAGTACAGTTTAAAAGGAGCTGGCAGCTTTACAAATAATTGAAGTGGTGTTGAGCGCTGTTCTCAAGCGGGCTGAGCTTCCAAGACCAACAGTGCTGTGGGATTTTAAGACTGCAGCGGAGTACACTGAATACAAATGCCTGACTAATACGCAGGTCATCTCTCCGCTAAGCAGTGAAGACAGCTAAGAAACACTCCAAACAGAGGTTACCGAGACTAGCTTAATGAAGCTGAAACCAATCTCACTCAATTGCAGTTAAATGCCTCCATAATAATAGTGTTTGTTTCTGCTGAGTCGCTCCAATAAGACATCGATTTTTAACGAGAAACAGACCACTTTCCACCATTAGCCGAGGGGGTGCTGAGTAAAGAGTATGTAAGAGGCGCAAACGAGCAAATTACTGGTGTTTATTAATCAATTGTACCTGTGTGTGGCTTACAAAAACAAAAGGCTTTTAAGGCTGTATATTTAAAACACAGGCCCAAACCATCCCATGCATTTTGAGCCAAGATTTGTATGCCACAATAGTTTTTTGCTACAGTTTTAAACATGGCAAGACATTTGACAAATGGTTATACGGACCATACCTTAATAATTTTTTACTGTATTCTTCATTTGCAATGCTTTGTAGGCTTAAATATTTCGGTTTTCACGGATCATCATTTTACTTTCTGCTGTTTCTGTGATGAGCTCCATCAAACAAAAAAAAGGCATTCAACAACTAAATAGTCATCATTCTACAGCAATGCAATGCAATAGATGTGGAAGCAAATTACTCCTAATATGCAATAAATTAACTACTGTTAAATAACACTGTGTGCAGACTGCATAGAAATGTTAATTCAAACACAAGGTGCTCCCTGGCCGCTTACTGTTGTAGTCTGAGCCAAGCTGGTTATACAATGAATTCTGAATTTTAATAAACCCATAAATATTGAAAATTATTTTTTTAAAATTAGACTACATGCCAGACTCATTCTCTATGACCTACTGTAGCTAAGAATGAAATAAATGCCTTTAAGAAAACTCAATTGTACTTTAAAATGCTGGCATGGTTTCTAATTCTCTTGACAGAAATATGATGTCTTTGTTCCATGAGGGTGGAACTACTCATTGTGTATTGATGAATCATGACTCTTTCTTTACATGAGGCATCATTTTGGAATAGAGGCATGTTTCACTTGTACTGAGAGACAAGACCAAAAGCACAACATACAGTAGCTCATTGTAGTTCAAATGTTTTTTGAAATGGAGAAAAAGGTGTGTTTTACAGTTGGTATGAATATACATACTCTCCCTGTCAAAGTTGTGCATCATGTAATGATCATTTGATCTTATTATGCATCATATGTTAGCCCATCAATGTAGGACCATCAATACATGGGGATACATATTGTATCGTTACACCCCGATCTTTCAAGCAACACATGTGAACTGTGTAGTGTAATACAATCAATAACAAAATAGTCTACGGACATTAACAGGCTCAATATAGCAACTGTTCCTTTGTGACTATTAAGTTGCATTATCAGAATTCAAATTGCAGCAATCATTGTCTTTCCATCAACCGTGTATCATCAGTGATTTAGAAAGGTTTAGAGGCAGTTTTGAAATGTACTAATATCTTAAACAGAGGTCATCGGAATGCAGTATATTGTACATGGTAACTTTGCAGGAGTACTGTACATGTTTATGTTTAAATTCCAGTCCCTGGATTCATTCAGTTTATAAGGAACTTTGAAAATCAGATTGCAAAATTGCAGCTTGCAATACCACCTTAAAAAAAAAAAAAAAAAAAAAAAAACCATGCCGACATCTGGAGGCTGGTATCTGAATTTGGAAGACATGACCAGATGCACTGCATTCAGATTGGCTTAGTTATGGTGGATTATCCCCGTGTCCACCTCACGAGAGGAAAGACACATCAGGGCATGTCGAGAATCAGCTCAGAGAGGCTTAAACTGCAAGCAAGGCAGATAACCCTTATCCTTAGACTGTCAACTGGTCACAAATAACAACATTTGTAAATCACATTCATACCGTACATCTGCAGGACATTGAGCTAATCAGAATGGCGTGCCACGCACACTTCAGGTAGAGCCGAGCATGTAACATGTCACACTTCGGTTTCCTTTACAGTTTCACATGCCTCATTTACACACTTACAGGACACATAATCAAAACAAATGCACCAAAATAGAAAAAATGTGTATGGAACTCTTCACTTTTCCACTTTTTTTTGATTATTGAGTGAAACTCTGCAGAAGGTCTCAGCTAGGGAATGTGGTAGATGCGATTCCATAAAACATGTGCCACGTGGATCTTACCGAATATAATGCGAGTCACTATATTTTAATTTTCTTATCGCTGTAAACCAGCAGCCAAAAATCTTTTACTACAGTCAGGGTTGCCAACTGGCTCCAGAATTTACGGACACTTGAAGCCAGGTCAGGTCAGGTCTTTTAACTGAAAATGTAACGCAAGTGTAAACTGCGTGAGCTGTCACTAAAGGAATGGAATTGTTTTGTTAACTATTACTAAAAACACACACCTGTATGGGATCAGGAATTACTTCCTGCGAGGTCCGGTTCCATCAATCAGACCTATACAGCTTGCTGATTTGCTGTATTTGTCCGATTGGGGCGGGACTGTGCGAAGCAGAAATAAGTATTACATTAATAGAAACTTAAACCCAGGTTAAAACGAGAAAGAGAAGAGAGGAAGCATATTGGGCAATTACTGAGCTTGCTTCATAGTGGCCCAGAGGGAAAAATTACTGTAAACACCTGCAAATTATGCGGAGCACGCCTATTTAAAAAAGGAACAAACAGTAATTCTAAATCTGGCGCAGAAATACTGTGAAAAACCAATTCTCATAACAAAACACAATTCTGAAACGTTCAACTGAAGTCTCAAAGCAAAGCTTACAAGCCTATAATTATATTCAATCATTTCTTCTAAAGAATACTGTCCTGTATTGCACGTATTCTGCCAGGTTTAAAGGAAGGGGAGGAGGAGAGGAGGGTTCCTACACCTTGGAACAGTGCTGCAGTGTACACTTTCCAATAAATCCCCATTCATACCAGGTCTTATTGGTCAACACCTACTTATACTGACCACCGTATCCACAGCAGCACAGTGCTGCAGATTATGCACCATACCTAAAATGGGAGCAAGGACAAGTAAATAGCATGATATCAGAATGTGTATTTCAAATGACCCATGAGCAGTCTGCAATTTGAATGCTTCCAATTAGATTTTACTAGACATGTGTTGCTAGTTATATTAGATTTACATTGTGCCTCCAACTGTCTAATACTGTAGAGTGTATTTTAAGTCTGTGGGTTATTACAGCATCTACTACAGACTCAGTTGTGCATTCCCTTTGCAAAAGCAGCATGGTATGAAAGCTCGAACTACGATGCAATGCCAGTCTTCCATTCCCCAACTGCGGACTGTCTGGTGGTTTTCACAGCCTTCGTTCATCAGAACAGAGGGAGGAGACCAACAGGTTTCACAGTATGCTAAAGTTGGGATCAGGAAAATGACATAACACTTATGTAAATTGAAACTCTGTCTAGAGAACCTGGCATATAAAAGCATTGAACCCGAGTACCGAGGCTGTGGGGGGTCTTGAAAAGGTGAAGGGGAGAGGAATGTCCTCCTGGAGATCTTCTTCACCAACTGCTGAACCAGAAACAAGGAGGCAGGTGCTGAAGGTGACCTGGCAGCTGTTGCAAGTCCTGACTCTCTCAGCAGGGGGTGCCGTTAGGCAGAACTGTGCAGGGCGCCACCAAATCAGAGTTTGCTTTTCTGATTTTTTTTTTTTAAACTGAAATTTTAGAACTTGCTTGGGACCAGAACTATAATACTGATGCCCACTTGGATTGTTAATGCAATTTTTCAAGAAAGCAACAGAAGCACAGCTTACCGTACAGTGCAACTCCATCCACTTAAAACAAACCGTTATCCTCCTCTTTAAAATTCTGCTTTGAAACAGGTCAGGTTCAGTTAGAGCAGAGTCTTCTGTCTCTCCGCCACACAGCATGCAAATATCTTTATCATTTTGTCATCAAAACTAAGATTAATATAGCAGGCGATGGGTTAGGATGGGTTAGGAGTGTCTAACAAATTAAATCCATTTGTAAAATGTAAAGCAATGAAGTAGCAAACCAAGTGGCAGCCTCCTTACAATGCTTATACGAGTGTAAGAAAGCTAAAAGGAAGAGAAAACGAGGGCAGTGAATAAACCAATTGCATCGGCAAGCAAGGCATGTGAAAAGATATGATAAAATAAGTGATGGGAAAATTATTTAAAAAAAAAAAAAAAGAAAATCAGTATTACACAAACTGATAAAAATACAAAAAAATATATAAATACAACTCAAACATTTCTCTCCGATAAAGCAATTGAATAAGAAACCCCCTCTAGTCCTACACAAGGCATTGCTTACACCAGTCTTAAATCTTTCCTCTGAAAGAACTCCATCTAAAATATGGTGACCCACATTAACCTCTGGCATGGGCAGTAGTGGAGCTGAATGCAATATCTGTTTAGACAGCGTGTAAATATTTGATATGGATGATTAGAAGACATCTACAGTGGTATTGATCACTTCCATGAAGCATTAGGCTTTTCAACAAAATCACCAGGAGACAGGCGCAGCTAGCTAATGGAACGTCCTGCAGACTACAGTGTTAAATAATTATGATCATAGCTGGCAAAGCTATACCAGGGCTCGATTGAGGTTACTTGCATTGTAAATATGACCCCTTTTTTTCTAAACAATAAATGCAAGAAAACGTATTCTAGTAAGGAGAGCATGATCCCTTTATTATAATTCTAGGGTCATGATCCAAGTAATTTGCATGCTATACTGTACTCTGTTATGATGAAGGCATTTGCAGTATACTTTAGATTCCAGTAGCAATTCATCAGATCACTTTAAAAAGGATGTAATGGATAGCACACAAATGCAGTAAGTTTGTAACTATCAATTATAAAAAAATAAACAAACACAGTCTGCACACACATACACAGAGCAATTTTTTTAATTCCACCCCCCATGCTATTCTTCTCAACATTCCATAATTCCAATATTCGATTATTGCATGCTACAGCACACCAAAACAAAAGGGCATACATGTTGTATTCTCCTGTTATGCTATGGCAAAGACTGAGATCTGAGTAGTGATGAAAGCATGGGCAATATCCAAAATATAATTGGGATTTAATACATTTCACTTTGGACACTGCACAAGTTTTGGTGTTTGTCCATATTGCTACATTACAAAGCAGTTTCCCCATCCAACCAATACCAAGACCTATTAGCCACAAAGATCACATTTCAGCAATGTCCTTGAGCATCAAAAGACAACATCTCTGCACTTTTCAATTGAAAATGAGGTCTTGTTTTTCATACACTAATGTATAACTGTAACCATGACAAATCAGCACAATACTGGCCTATTCTAAAGCGCTGTCAGTGTTTCAAGCCTATCTGAAATGATCATGATTGTTTTAAGGATTAAATGCGAGGCACAGTGTAAAAATGAAATGACACTTCAGCTACCAAGAAAACACAAAATATCAGTATAAGCAGTTATCACAAGACCTTTAAATCTCAGTCCAATCGCAGTAGTAGAACATCTGGTCCAGCAAGTATCCTCACCCCCACTCTACTCACATCTCAAGACATTAACATTGGTCTTGATTACTGCAGTGTAGAAAGTACTGCTTGCATACTTTCACATTGGGGACAAAGCATGTCATTGGCTGCTTGGGGACACAGCTGGTTGGTTAATGACACAGAAGAAATTGGGGGTCAGGACAATTTCGCTCTCCAGGTAAGTGCAGGCATGAAAAGAGATTATCTTTCACCTGATGTACTATCATTTTTTTTAATGAAAATATGGTTGCAATGAAAATGTGCTTCTTTCCAAACTGCACCTGAAGCGGAGTGAATGGAGTAACAAAATCACATTTACTTCCTGAAGGTTGCCAGGGCGTGGTCCCCTGTGACATGGTCACCTCCCCAGACAACTGTTATGATTCACACCAAGGCTATTTGGAGGGCAAAGGCTGTTGGTTTTGTTCATTTTGACATTGGTAGTTTTAAATGTACAGGATACAATAACCAGAATATGCACTGAATGTTTAATCCACTCCTTCTGCTCTGCAAATTACATTTTGTATTTCAAGGATAACATCAGCTGTTTGATTAATATTTGAGTTAATAGATTTTTTTGTATTTTAGCCAGGTCTTTTTTTTTTTAATGAAGCAGAAGCATTGATTTTTATCAGCTTCATAACGAGAGACAGATGTATTCCTTCTCCTCCTAACATGGATATTTCATGCAATACATCAAGAGAATAAAATGAAAAACATTGTATTACTGTACAGGAACTGAAAACGGACAAATTAACTAGCTCAAGGCAGTGACAAATTATAACAAGTTCAGGAAATTTAAAATTAGAAGAAAAAAAAAATACAGGAAATGAATAACACATACTGGGAACGTTTAAAAAAAAAAAAAAAAAAAAAAGCTTCACGGTGGGCTGCAATGTAAGAATCCAAACCATAATCTGGTTAAATATTGCGTTTCCTGGTGAAGCTACAGTATTCACCTGCTGAGTGATCCCACTGAGCATCTCTCCAGGGGCTACAGACCTCTGGATTTTACCATGCAGTGGAAAGCTCTCCACGTTTAATTGAAATGCAAAGCAGATACCTGGGAATATGCAGCCGGAAACAATCTATTAATGAGCACAAGCTCCTCTTCTACAGTAACATGGAAAGCACATAACCGTGTCAATATTAGCGTGACACTGCACAGCACAATGCCTTCCGATTGTGGTTAAAATAATATACGATCAGGACCCAATATACAGTAGAAACAGACACCAAATCCACGTAGCTCCAGTAAATTACCATCTGCTTTGTTATATGATCCTTAGCAGGTTGTTACAGGCTTATAAATATCACTGAATTAACTGGAAAAAAAAGACTTCTTAAATGAAAGAGTCTAATACTGCAATAAACAATCATTGAGAATCAATCAGGCTTTTTAATTTGGCTTTACAGAATGCAGTTTATTCTCGGTGAGTGCTGTAGCTCAGTCCATTCACACACTCCAGCCACACAACAGTTTGGAGACTCCCATCACACAAAGCACTGTGCTGTATCATATAGAAAAGCAGTTCAGAACTTTCCATTAACCTCTTACTTATTCTCAGCACCTGTGGTGCGTGTCGGAGCTCTTTGTCAGGGCCATGTCTGCAGCTCAAGTGATAAAAACTACACAGCCCCATACTAAGGAAAACTGGGAATATCTAACAAAGAGCTTTCGGGGAAGTACAGTATTTACATAATATACAGCACATAAGAGAACATTCCTGAAGTGCACAATTCATTTGTAGAGTGGTGTGTCCAATCCCAAATCTGCAGGTTTAGGAATCAGAATGAATTTGTAATGCAGTACAGTAGTGCACCCGCGAGAGTAAAAAGAACAAATATTGTACACTGAGGCATTTCAGGGGAAACACTTCATTAAATGACTGTCCGGTAGATACAGTACATACAAGTGATTTCATTACAGTACGGTTGGGATGCTGCAAAAAGAAAGGAGTGTATGATGAATAGTAAGGCCAGCAGCTTGAAGAGGCTACTATACAATGAGAGGAAAACACCATCAATCTGCCAAGTGAGGCCACAGCTAAGGGGGGAGCCCAGCTGAGCCAAGCACAAAGTAGGTGTCCCACCTTTCAACCTGTGCACAAGCAGCCCTGTAAAGATGACACCGCTCTGGTTCATTGTGCATCACGCTGGGCTGTTTCTCAATGTGCTGTAACACTGCAAACCAATGTCCAACCAGACTAGACCTACTCTGCATACTGGAGCTTAGTGTGTAGGTAAGTACAAAACAACTGCACTGCATACATTATAAATGCAATGCATTTGTTACAGCAAAGCAGCTACACCAACCCAGGCAGTTTTACTGTAGCAGTATGGGTGGTCTTCACTGCCAAGGCTAATGCATGTTGAATGCACATGAAGGCAGCCATCCCCCACCTCATCTTGGGCTTAAACCCAAACAATCTGGCAATGCATGATGGGACCTGAACCACAAACACAAACAGCATCTTCCCTACTACTCTCCCACTTAATGAGCGTGCTTGGGTCACTTTACCCTTCCACTCACACGAGTCTGGAAACTGCCCAAGGGCTCCACATGATTGTCTTCCACTGCTCTGCCTCTCCTTGCGTTTTCTGCAAGAACCAGCCGACAGATGCTCTGTGCTCCCAGAGCCCTGCTGCCCACTGTTGCTCATTTCTCCCTCCTGTCTATCTGGTATCTCCGCTCCTTGTTAAGCCGGCATCTCTCAATTTATAGGCTTCACCAGTCCTCAATACTCTCTTTTTTTTTTTCCTTCTTTTTAAAATGTGGAGCAAATTCAAATAGCCGCACATGTAATGCAATCTCTTTCCTTTACAATTTGTATTCCAGCTCTGACAAATGTATAAAAAAAGCATCACGTCAAACAGTATTGAGTAGCATTGGTCATCATACCAAGTACTCCTTCCCTTTACACTCAACAGTAGGCCATTAGCTATAAAATGTCTTGTGCTCAGGCTTGCAGAACATGTTATAAAAATCACATAGATCAACGTGCAGAGCCGATGACAACTGCTTGCTTTCAGCATCATTTGGAAGTCCGCCAGAAATACGTGGGAGGGGGGACCCTTGTGGTTATTAAACTATTGTTTAGGTTTAATAATAGTTGTTGCTACACTGGGGTCTGCAAAAATATACGTTGAGAGAAAGGAGGACATTTTTACCTTACTTTGGTGACTTATTTCTCTTACTGTATGACAGGTATTTATTTATTTATTTTTTTTACTACATTTCACCTAAGGGTGTTGGGAACCACAAATTTAAAAAGTGACATGGTGCTTTTGGCTGATTTACTTTTACTGCACCAATACCCTGTGAATGATTCACTGTGTATCTGAAGGCTGTTCGGTATCTTGGGAACTGCTACCCCAAATAAAACTTTGCAGGAGATTCTATAGTGGATGCGTTTTCCATGCTTGGCAATGGGTATGCAGGTTATTTTCAGAGCTTGTTTATGCCTTATCAGCATTACAGCACCAGGTTCCATCCACTTGGCTTGGGTCATTTCCAAGAACCCCCGCACAGGCCTTGCCTGTTAACACTCCTGGTGTGTCAATTGCAGTATGCACTCCCTCATCTCCAGCAGGATTAACTGCATAGCTGCACTGTACACACACTCTACAAACTCTGTACACGCACTCTACAAACTCCATACATGCACTCTACAAACTCGCATCAACATCCTGCCATGAAGAGTAGCAAACCTGGTGAATAGACACACAAGGGCCAACCACTGGCAGATATCAATGACTGTTTGCAAAGCAGATGTTTCCCATTGAGTAAGGAAGTTACTCTGTCATTAAAAGCCCACTACTGTATATAAAAAAATATAAATTTATAAACCCATGTCAACAGCCTGGATTATTCTACACATCAGATAATGGAATAAACTATACAAAAGCTATATATATCCTGACAGTTCTTTAACTATAAAAAGCAATGAAAACTATTTTTAAAAAAGATACTCCCTAGGTCTCAATTCATAAGACATTGGATTTGCATCTTATTTGTAAATATATTAGTTGGGAACTGTATTGTTTCAGTAATTTAACTTGAAGACTGATTTACTGTATACCATACCACAAATAAATGTATTCTATGCAAATAAATGTAACTTTATATTATATATATATATATATATATATATATATATATATATATATATATATATATATATATATATACACACACACACACACCTGGGAAGTTGGTTCTCTTGAGCATATATATATATATATATATATATATATATTAAATGTCTCTTTGCAGATTTTCAAGTAATCAATGTGGACATGTGTACTCCCATGCCTAGACACTGAGCAATTTCATTCTATTTACTATACAGCAAGCAAGATTTGAAAAATAATGGTGTCAAGTAACCCAGGCACAAATCTATAATCTTGAGAAATCTACCGTTTGCCTGAATGGTATTTAGAAACGAATCAAAATGCTAGTTAAATCACACCAATAATACAGACACACAGAAGCAAACATTAAATGACCCAGAGGCAGACAATGAAATGGGCAAGATAACAGTGCCTGAGATACTCACTGAACCAATACAAGATGCAGAGGAGCAGCCACCCAGACATAAAAGTGTTTGGTACAGTCAGAGTACAAGCAAATTTTATTAATTTACAATTTTAAAAAAATAATAATAAAAAAATATTGCCCTACAACATGCAAAATAAACAGAATTAAATAGATTAAATAGATTGCTATCTGTCCATCTTAAGTTAATCAAAAGCAAAAGTGACCTTTATCTCCGAGCATTAACCACACTGTATTATCAGATCTTCTATAAAAGGGAATGGAAAGGTTATGCTGCTTTTAATCTTAAATTTTAAATTTACCTTTTGGAAAAAAGTTTGGAAAGTCGTTTATCCTAGGACTCCAAATACATCTACAATTCAAAATGTGCTACAACTACAGTCCCTGTAAAAACAAAAACAGGAATCTAAAACCCAATAGAAAAATGGATCCCCTTTCAGACTAATTCCACGCAGACAAGACATTCAGACAATTAGCTAAGCCCGTAAAAAAAAAAAAAAGAGAAATTTGACCCTACGTTAAGATTTATTTTGCCAACACAAAAGTGAAAAGGTTAGCCCATGAGTGCAGTGTCATTAAAATGAATGTTGCATCATTAGAAATGTAATAATCTCTGTAACGGCTGGAGTTCAAGTTGAAACAAGCCTCAAAGCGTGGCCAATTGATGTTATTCCAGCTGCCACAGACTCCTCACATGGGGTTATATCAGACTTTCAGATGCTGCTTCTGCACAAGGGCACACTCTGGTCAATAAAGCTAGAACAGATGGGAAATGCAGACTTCCATAGCCATCAACGCCACAGGCGAACAGTGTGGACTGCATATTCATTTTGTTACCAGTACAATACTCTTTCACCTTTATGTCAGTGATTGTTACAATCAGAGGCCTATCTACTTCAGAAGGAGGAGAGATAAAAGAAAAAAGAAATCTTTTCCACTGTGCTCTTCATCCCCAAGGCATAGCCGTCCTTCTAACTTCAAACCTTTAAAGGGTTACATGGCAGGTACATGCTTCACGTTAGAGGGGCAACTCATTGAATTATTTTCAATGATAGAATACCTTAATGCTAAATTATGTTGCAGTGATGAATTCTCCTCAGGGTATTAATGCTATTACAATAACTTGTATACAGATTGATTTAATGTCTCTAATATTGGTAGAATGTAGGTAATTTGGGTGTTGCGTGTGGAACAACTTTCTGTATAGTTTTGTAGTGTTTAAATGCGTTGAATGAAAACATCAACCTCAAAACGATAAGTGGAGCAATGTAAATGGCACTGAAACTAATAAAAGGAGTGAAAGTGGATTTGACCTTTCCATCTTGTGTTCATGGGGCTTCTGTGCATTGTGCAAGCAGCAAATTAAAACTGTCACTTCAGCTCAGCAACTGCACCAAGAATGAAGACTGCTGAAATGCTGTCACTTACCCTTTTTTGATCTTCTAATCCATGTGTCACTGGCTTTCTCCTCTGATGTTGGTTAGATTCAGCTCCCGAATCCATTTCTAATCCATGTGTCACTGTCTTTCTCCTCTGATGCTGGTTAGATTCAGCTCCCGAATCCATTTCTAATCCATGTGTCACTGGCTTTCTCCTCTGATGCTGGTTAGATTCAGCTCCCGAATCCATTTCTAATCCATGTGTCACTGGCTTTCTCCTCTGATGTTGGTTAGATTCAGCTCCCGAATCCATTTCTAATCCATGTGTCACTGGCTTTCTCCTCTGATGCTGGTTAGACTCGGCTCCCAATTCCATTTCCTTAAGTACAGATTGTTTTACCTTCAGTCCTTTCCCACAAGATATCCAACAAATCTGAAGTGGAGGAACAGAAAGCAGTCCTTTAAACTCTTAATTATTCCATCAAATTCTATCCAAACGCTGACATTCCTTCACAGTGCAGCGAGCAACATCCTTATTTACTGATCAGTCATTTTCCAAATCATCATTGTTCACTTCAGTTTAATTCCAGCACAGACAGCACATATTTTAAGGCAGGAAAGCAGCAGGGGAGCAAAAGCAGGTGGTTTATGCTTCATTGTTGCTGAAGCACCACGTAATCCATTGCAGTCAGGCCTCGATTAATTTATACGTCAATAAAGCTGTAAATGTGCATTTAATCCACTGGGTTGATATGATCAGCATAGCTTTTTACAGGGCCACCTTGCTCCCATTATACACCAATAAATCACACAGGAAAGCTGCCTTTGTAAATCCAGCAATATGTATCCCAAGATGCAATTCTCCATGCACTGCTGTCGTCTTCAATAATTAAACCTGAAATACATTTTTTTTTTTTTTAAATGTACTTGGCAATCAGTAAACAACATTACAAACACTCATTTCATCACTGTGATTAGGGAACCAAGCATTGGGTGTTATAATCGCATTTATACTTCAATGCAAAGACCCCCTGAACTCTGATTGGCTGAGCCAAAGGGATATAATCACTAGTATATGCCCTTATATGTTTAGAACTGCATCACAAAAACAAATCAAAACATGCAGTATGGTACTGTACCCTTAAATATAGATTGTTATGGTTGAGGTTTGGTTTTTGAAGTATGGCAAACTTGACACGCAACATAACAGACTAGGCAGAAAATGCAATAGTGGGAAATGCACCCAAGACACATAATTATATAGGATTCTCAAATGCTCGACTAAAGGGAGGCTTGAGTAGCCAGAGATTCATTGCAGAACTTCGATAGTAATTACCTAGTTATTTAAAAACTCAAACACCACTTGATCAAATACTGCATGCAGCTTCCAACATATATATATTTACAGATTAAACTTGTTTTTTGCTTTTTGACAAACGCTTGGAGATTCTTCCTGACCTACTGCAGTTTTACCAAGACTGAATGACGATTACAGTTTTACAGGTGGCACAGTTTAAAAATACTGTTTAGAAAAAATAAAACCTCAGGCTGAGGTCCATTTTTTTTTTTTTTTTTTTTTTTTTTTTTTTAATTAAAGTAGTTAGTGTAAATATTTTATGCTGGAAATTTGATTTGGTAATTATTCTTTCTTTTGTTAGCTGTGTCAACAAACACACATCATTTTATAAACACTAGCTGTATTTAAAAAATACAATGTTTCCATCATGTTTAAACATTTCCACAACCCTTCGTTTCAATTGCACCAGGGGACCAGTTGTTTCTACCTTTTTTACATTGTTGTGGTCTTCAAAGCTTTTGCTTTAACGTTGTGTTATACAATACGAAAAAGAAGGTGGTGCCCTAATCCAAATGTTTACCTTTCCATTACTTCAGTGCAATTTCTGTACTTTGAAGTACTTTTATGTTCCAAGGTTATGAATTGCAATATTTTGGCCATATCATTAGAAACCATGAAACAAACGATGGACACGTATCTATCAACCTATCTATCTATCTATAGATATATATAGATATATATAGAGATAGATAGATAAATATAAATACACACACAATGTATTACTTTTGACGTTTTAATATGACGATGTTTTCTTCTTTTATAGCCTTAATAAAAAGTTTGGTAACCAGGATATATTTGCATACCGTTTCCCACCCCAATGTAAAGAAGTACTGAACAGTTGGTAGCATTAAATCTTCCCAGCCAACCTGTCATATATCAATCCAGTTACTTGATGCAGACCCAGAAACTGTGCAAAAGTGCTGTACCTCTATCTCGCCTCTCACATCCTCCCTGCAGTGGAAATGCATTTCATTTTAATGACGGGATTACAGAGGAATATTAAATCTATCTTGTTTTACACAGCTAACATCGTAGATTGGTTGTATGTGGTTGTTACATCGACATCGCGGTGGTAAATCGAATTCTGTTACATATCAAACAGCCTGTCTTTGCGTTTTTTCACCCCAATAATATTTAATTTCATCGAGTATATCCCTTGCGAAACAAACCCATAAAAACAACCAGGAGGCTAAGTCTGCAAAGCCTAAAAATGATTCATTAATTACAACCCTTTTCATTCACACTTCTAAATGCTCGGTTACAAACAATCATTTGGAGATCTCCGAGTTTCCTGCATTCAAAGTATTAGTGTCAGCGTTCTGGACTGTAGTCCTAATTTTTTTTTCCTGCAGAGACAAGCACTTCGCATAGGTCAGTCCCTGCAAAACCCTGAGATATTGCGCAATAGTCATAAATGCACGTTTTTGTTCCTAATCAATATTGCCTTATCAAAACTGCTATTTTTATAGTGACTAAAGCGTGTGAAAAAAAAACTATAAAATCTAAACTGCTACATGTAAGACATCGTTTAAATATCTTCCTGCTTGATTAGAAGTGCTAATTCTACGATGATGACCCACCTCACCTCCACTAACATTTGGTTTACTTGCCAAAACAACTTAGAAAATGACAAATTTATAAACCATTCCTAAATCGATTGCAACTGTGCTTGCTTACATTCACATTTCCGACACATACAAAACCATTGACAACTCCCGTCCCCTGCAACCCCTTCCTCAGTGCTGCATGCTACGGTCCTACCACATTTCGCACAATTACCGAACCACCCAACACATTACATTCATTTTGCAATATAGATATTCCTGTACTACTTAGTTTCGCTTAGGCATGCATTCTTGTAATTGAAAGTGCCACGTTTAAAAACAAACAGTAGTACTCACCCACGAAACAAAAACATTAAAGTCGTATAGCAGCCAGACTGCTTTCCATCCACATGCAATTTCTATTACCTCTCTTGCAGCCAGTGCATTATTGCACAGCGCGAACCCCCTTCTAATCGATCGAATTACGTCATTATTCGCGCGCCAGTCTTCTTCCCGGTTTTTGAGCGCTGTCTGTTTCCATGGAAACCGTGAGGGGAAAAAGGAGTTAGTTGTGGCCTCTAGAGTCACAAAAATAAATACCACAGATATTTTAAGTGTTTTATTTACTACAGCACATTTATACATACAGAAATAATTTTTAAAAAATACCGATTTTATAATGCAATGGTTATGAAACTATAAATAACATGTACCATCGTATTAAGCTTTTCATTCGTGGATAAGACAATATTGGGATCCCTTAGTGTTCATCTGAGATAATATAGTTTGGTATTGTATTTATTTTGTACAGCTACTTATTGACTAAAAAAAAAATAAGTTTACGGTTTAAATGTTGCAGCTCAGTACTTGTGTAAAATAATCTTAATTTGTTTCTGTTGCTTTCATGTTTGACATTAAGATAAATGGTGCCCCCATCAGGCAAAAATAAGACACATAGGGTATTTAAATCAAGATATTTTCTACCAGGACCTCATAGTAAGTGACAACTGTAAATAATGAGAAGAAAAGAAAAGAAATTACGAATTAGCCAAAAACGTCTACTTTTGATTATGTTTATATATATATTTGAGCTAATATATATATATATATATATATATATATATATATATAGATAGATAGATAGATAGATAGATAGATAGATATAGATAGATAGATAGATAGATAGATAGATAGATAGATAGATAGATAGATTCACAGCCATTCACAGTAAACTTTTTTTTTTTTTTTTAACATCTAGCAACTAGCATCCATTGTAATGAACCTGCATCCCCCACTACGTCTTAAATGCCTTACCAGTCAATCCAACTATTGTATTTTAAACAGGGCTGTGTAGGGTTGTATTTGCAGTAGTGCTTACACAGCATGAAACGTGGAAGTAAAATAGTGGTGGGTGTTACCTGTAGTGGCAGTAATTAACAAACGTGCGGTGGGTGAGATACACATCAGATCTCTGATACAGTAAGGCATTTTATTTCAAAACAGTACGATTCATAAATTGATGCACGATTGTTATATATATAGTGGTTAGGGCTCTGGACTCTTGACCGGAGCGTCGTGGGTTCAATCCCCGCTGAGGGACACTGCTGCTGTACCCTTGAGCAAGGTACTTTACCTAGATTGCTCCAGTAAAAACCCAACTGTATAAATGGGTAATTGTATGTAAAAATAATGTGATATCTTGTAACAATTGTAAGTCGCGCTGGATAAGGGCGTCTGCTAAGAAATAAATAATAATAATCACAGGCTCCCTTGAGAAGGATTTGTATAACATATAGAAACGTTGGGCAGCTGGCTCTGAGCTAATATATAACACAGAAATGTATATTACACAACATACCACAAGTATTGGTATGTTGCAAGGTTAACAGTTTTGTTACTATTTCCAGAAAGATTAGTTAACCTGGTCCAGGTTCTGTTTAATGCAATAATTACATATGTTTACCATGCAGTAAATTAATACTGCAGTTTAACTGCATTCATAATTCTAAAGCATTAGTACTGCAGGGTTTTCATTTACTAAATGTAATAGCGACTGGAAAAAAGTAGAATGGAAGATTTCGAATTTACTTAGACGCCTGTGTCATGTGCAAAAACTAAACAAAATCAAGCAAAAATCCCTTAAATTGCAGATTATTTGTGGGATTGGCTCATTTACATTTTGAAGGTTGTAAAAAAACAGCTAAACTCGTTTTAATGTTCCACTCCCATTCTTTTGTTTTACGAAGCACTGATTGGCTGGAAACGCAGTTTGAGTCGGATTCCAGAGCGCGATGAATGAATTACTTAAGGCGGGATGTAGCCAGCCAGAGAACTGCAGTTTTTTGGTTTTTTTTTTTTTACTTACGCATTGAAATTTTAACATACTGACTGCCGGGTTAACTCGGGCCAGCATTAAATTATACTGTTCCCGGTTAGATAAAAAGTGATATATATATATTTAAATATATACATAGTGATTCTATATGGTTTGTAAATGAGTTTTATTGTTTATAAATTAGATTAGCATTTCATACAAGTTACTGTAGTTTTACAGTAGTTTAGATACAGCAGTCTTAAACATAAATCTAGACACGTAAGAAAATCTACATTTTACCGATGAAAATCACAATTATCTGGACTATTTCCGTGTTGGTGTAGGAGTGACTGTTTGCTCAGTAAACATTTGTTTTCTAAAACTATGACTCGTCAGCATTTGGAGTTGGTGTAATCCGCAAACCTAAGTAATTTGGAGGGATCGATTGATATTTTTCTCTTCTGACTGGGTAAGTTTGAATACATATGTTAAACGTCTGCTTCTCCCTGTGAAACAATGTGGTATAAAAGGCAAATAGTTCAATATATTATTTCGGAAATCGAAATTTAGACGTGTTTGGTACTACCAGTAACTACAGAGTTAAGTGTGTACACAGGACTAATGACGTCACAAAAAATTTGAATTGATCGCTTCGGTAGTAATTTATAGTTAAATAAACCAGGTTATGTACAGTGTTTTTATTTTGTTTAGTAGCAGGGCGTTTACAATTAAGATTCATTTAGAAGTTTGTCTCTACACCAAAGTTTGGGTTTAAACCCAAACGGACAGTTCTCGTGCTGCAGCGGTAATAAACATTAAATTCTGGACGCGCGGGTAAACTTAAAGAACCCGCTCCTTTTTTTAACACTACCTAATCAAGATTTTATTAAAAATTGATATTTATCATTAACATGTACAGTCTAAATACCAGATACAACAAAACAATAACAAACATATGCGTTGTAACATTTGGCGCATTTGATATTCACCCACCTATATTGCTTTAATAGCAGTCAAGACAATTGCAGTATTTTACTAAAGACCAAATGTTTATACCTTAGAGAAACTAAATCGAGTGTAACAAAATACAAGTCTCCGTAATATTGTTTTAGTGATAGCAAATGTAGCTTCTTAGTTGGTGTCAGTCGTTTCTTTTTATAGTTATTTCCTAAATGCTGGGTTTATCACTATGAATGACGATAAATTGCACCCCCAAATAAAGTGCAGAATTCCGCGCCAATATTTAAAAAAATTGTCTTTACCAGCATGGACCAATCTAACTTGTGCTGATAGTAACTCCCGCTTAGTTTTTATTGGCTACGAGTGAAAGTAGGCGGGCAAATTTAGTAAACTACCTTTCTGATTAGCTTGTGTAACTGTTCATTTACATCAAGCAGTCCGGAGTTCAGTTTGTGTGATTGCAGATATTATTTTAATTCTTAGTTTAATGACACCCGTTGGTCTGCACAAAAAAAAAAACACCTCGGTAAGTTACATTTGTAATTGTTTATTTTGTTTTTAAAAATTGCATTTGTAATAATTAATCCATGGATGCATTTCATAATACACTTTTTTTAAATTATTTTTTTCAGGTGGAAAATGACAAGTGGCTTATTGAATTTGCAATATTTGACCGAGAGACCTCAAAGCAGCAAACACGATGAAGAGGACAAGGGCTCTAACCAGAAGGTTAGGCTCTTTACTTTATTGCTGTATAATATTCCAGTAATAGTTGATCATGTTGTGTAATTTTAATTAATATAAAAAGTACTATATAGTATATTCTGTTGTAGCTTTTGCAAGATGTTGAACAAAATAGTTTTTGATGTTTAAAAAAGAAAATTGTCTTTTTATGTAGTTTTAGTATAAAGTTATAAAGGTATTTATGAACAATGTCATTATTAAACGTATTTGTTTTATGTAGGAAAATATATTCTTAGAGCCTCACACAAGAGTCATGAAAACACCACTGAAGCCATCTACCTCACATTCAATACTGGGAGAAATACAGCCAGATATGGGAGCTTTGACAACACCAACAAAGGGAAACGAAGCTGCTCCTGGTGAGCCGTGGACTCCTACAGCAAACCTCAAAATGTTGATCAGCGCAGCCAGCCCTGAGATCAGAAACAGAGAAAAGAAGCTGAACACTGATGAAAATGAAGCCACAGAGGCAACCGATTGTTCTCAGGTATAAGTCACTCAAGATCAAATCAGACTTATTTTATAGAAATATATAATACACTGAATATTTGTACATAGTCTTGACTCTGTCTTGCTGTTTAAATATATTTTAATATGGTTGGGTATGGCTTTATTTAATAAAGCTGCAATAAGCAAGTGGTAAAATGCTGTACAAATTAGTTCATAGTTGAATGCTCACATTGACCTTATATAGTACAGTAATTCTTAAGTGTGTCTACCTTTTTCCTTTGCCTTTAGGAACACCTGTCTGGGGATGAATCTGATAGACTTCAACCAAGCCGAAAAGAAAAGAGCTTAGGTTTACTATGTCATAAATTCTTAGCACGATATCCAGATTATCCCAACCCTGCACTGAACAACAATGTCTGTCTTGATGAAGTAGCTGGAGAACTCAGTAAGTTGTTATTTATTTTGAGAAATGTCTGCATTTATTTCATTTTTTACTCTAAGGCATTGAGTAAAACAATCTGCAGTTCTGGGGAACTGCTGTTACAACCATTAAACCAAGTGTTTACAAAGTCCGTAGTTCAGAAACCTCACTGGTGAAAG
Source organism: Acipenser ruthenus (assembly GCF_902713425.1). Taxonomy (NCBI): domain Eukaryota; kingdom Metazoa; phylum Chordata; class Actinopteri; order Acipenseriformes; family Acipenseridae; genus Acipenser; species Acipenser ruthenus. The sequence goes on from NC_081216.1 coordinate 25,615,098, forward strand.
AAAGATGTCTTTCCACAACCAATATTGCCTGTTTCAGTTTGTACACATGGATTATGCATAGAGAATCTGTTAACACCCTGTACAATGGAGGTAAGTTGTTCAGAACATTGAATTAATAAATGGCGGTAGTTACTACACTACAGTTAGCTGGCTTCAATTTTCGATTTTTATTATTAAAAAAATACTTTTTTTTGGTCATAATCTAGATGTAGAGCGAAGACGCATCTATGACATTGTGAATGTACTGGAAAGTTTGCATATGGTGAGTCGTCTTGCAAAGAACCGCTACACTTGGCATGGACGTAGCAACCTTATGCAGACGCTTGGAACACTGAAGACAGTCGGCGACGAGCATAAATATGCAGAACAGATGCAGCAAATTAAACAGAGAGATTCTGAGAAAGAGTTTGATTCAGATAATGAAGAAGAAAATGAACACCTGTCAAAACTGAGAGGTACAGAAACTGAGCTTGGGCATCGGGAAATGTGCTTTGTGGAACTTCCTGGGATGGAATTTAGAGCTGGTGAGTTTAAAGAATAAAAAAAGTGCATATAAAAAATAATAATAATTCAGGCCGGTAATAAATTCTTAGTTATAATAGTGATCATGCCAAGAAGGTTTCCATAAGCCACAGGACATGTGTCAATAATGGATGCCATAAACTCTTAGTGTCACTGGCCTAATTGTTTTGAATGAACTCAAACCAAAATTGTAGAACAGGTAAGAAGAATAAAGATTGAAAAATAGTATAATATATTGCACTGCAGGTTTTCTATTAATGCATGCCACTGTTTCTCTTGACAGCGTCTGTTAACAGCAGGAAAGACAAATCTTTAAGAGTGATGAGTCAGAAGTTTGTAATGCTCTTCTTGGTTTCCAAGCCCCGTGTGGTCAGCCTGGAAGTTGCTGCTAAAATCCTAATTGGAGAAGATCAAGTGGTCGATTTAGATAAGAGCAAATTCAAAAGTGAGTATATTATTCTTAATTAAATCTCACTTTTTCATCTTGACATTGTAGGCACTTGGAAACCGAGAGCCGGGCATATTAACCATGCATTTCACAAGATCTTTTTGATGTTTGTACTACTCAAAAAGATAACACAGTATACAGGTTAATCCAGCAGTACTAGGTCAATCTACACCACAATAGTATTAGTAACACTTGTTTTTGTTTTGCAGCAAAAATCCGAAGATTGTACGATATAGCAAATGTATTGAGTAGCCTTGCACTGATCAGAAAGGTCCATGTTACAGAAGAGAGGGGACGGAAGCCAGCATTTAAGTGGACAGGACCTGAGGACTTCCCAGACGTCAAGAGTATGTGCAAAAAATATTTCAGAGTCTGACTCATTTGTAGCTTTCTTACATGGCGTGTTTCTTTTGTGGTCTGATTTCAGCATGTTGCAGTGCTTTCAACTTGTGTCTTGAAATATTTTTTTTGTTGTTGTTGTCCACAGGAACAAAGCGTTTGACAACCCCTACCTCAGTTACGTCTGGTATATTAGCACCCAGAAGTTCAGTGGACAACTGTGCCAAAAATCTCTTCCCTTCCAGTAGGACAAAGCAGAGCTTTACCCGACACCCATCTCTTGTTAAATTGGCAAAGAGTATAGAGGATGACAGAAGGAAAATCAACTCTGCACCTAGTAGCCCTGTCAAAAAAATATTTGGTAAGTATTTATAAGAAGCCCTTCTGATTTAGCAACATTTTAAGTGTGTGTGTTTTTCACTGTGCTTATTGTATTGGGACCAACATTAAGCAGACCTTGAGGGTTTTTGATCTCCACTTTTTTTCTTTTATTTCAGGTGATTTCTCTGATAGCGATTTGCATACAAGTAGAATGGCCCAATTGGCGGCAATCTGTAAGGTTCAGTTGGATGAGCAATCAAAGTAAGTGCATTTTTAAACAGTCTCAAATACTGCAATTCAATGCAAGGTGTTTATAGTTGTCTTAAAGGTAATTGGGAATGTTTATTTTGTATCAGAAGCAAGTGAGACCAAATGAGCTACGTTCTTTTTCCATTAAAGATCTAATAATCTGATTTTCTTGTTTTCTTAGGCAAAGTAAAAGGAAACCCAAACCACACTATGCAAAACCTTCCCAAAAGACGAAAGGAAAAGCTGCTAAAACTACAGGACATGTGGAATCGACTTTAAGTTCAGAACTTGGTGCCAACAGTTCTTCCCAGACAGATTTATCTGTTCAGGCTTACAGTCAAGCACAGTATTCTCCTATTATTCCAGTGATACTACCTCAAAACCAAACTGTTGCACCATATGCCATCTATTTACATTCTTCTTCAGCAAGGCCAATGGCAAATCCCTCTAGTTTTGCAGTACGGTCTATGACCTTTGGAGATAATGCAGCAGGAAGTCCAGCTGACACCAACTCTGAAAATAGTTTACACAGTGCACCTACTGGAAATAAAGACTCTATTAGCAGTGAAAAGTATGAGTATGACTTGTCACAAAAGAATGTCTCTTCAACCAATCAGCGAACCACCCCAGACAAGGGCCATAAGCGAGTCTGCACTGAAACATTTCAAGAAAATAGTTTTCCGAAAATATCGAAAACACAAACAAATTTAGAGGTAATCTTTTTTTTTTTTTTAGATGGGTGACTTAAGGTTTCGGTCCACACTGAGAATGTGATGTTGACAAATGTTAAAGTACTAGATGTGTGTTCTTGGTGAGAAGGATTTTTAGTCTTTACTAATGAAATACATTTGTTCTTTTTTTGTTTTCCATTAGGACACAGCAGAGTTTAATGAAACGTACCAAGCACGAGTGAAGGCCCGTAGGGGTTTAATAGCAAGTCGACCTTCCCCAAGAGCCCTGCACTTAGATCCTGAGTTTATTAATACACCAGAAGGGAAAGAGAACAAGGGTTCAGACAATCTTGGTGAAAGTGTGGAGAAGTTCCTGGAAAATGAAGAGAAACCCTCCTATTCTGATAGTGAAGCTGGGCTTACTCCAGTGCGGACAGTGCCAATGCCAGCATTTACCATTCCTGCACGTTTGCAGCCCGAGGTAACTTTTTACATATTTAAATATTTAAAAATGTGATACAAAACTAGGACTAAACACATCTGTCCCAAGTTGTCCAAATCGCTTATTTAACAGTTTTCTTAATTTTTCGTTTCAGGCTTTAATACCCGCAGGCTATCTCATTCCTATATCGCACCCATCACTTTTTAGCTGCCAAAGATCAAAATCCCCAGAAAGAAAAGGTGAAACAACCTCAACTCCAAGTCATCCTGCTTACCAATCCCCCATTACAGGTATTGACAAGATTGAGAAGAGTATTTAAATAACATTGATTTATTACAAGTGTATTAATTAATGTTTGCTTTTTCAGGTGTCATACCAGTTACATCAGACTTCCATCATGTTACCTTAACATCTACTCGTTCAAAGATCCCAGTTTCTCAGTCAGCTGCTTCCATTGCCTCGTTTCCATTGTTTAGCCAGGCTAGCCCATCCTTTGCCTCAGGATGTCAAGTTAACGGTCCAAGCCCAGGAATTCTTAACTTCACACTACAGAATCTGGGATTGATCTCTCCAGGGATACACCCCTCTGTGAGCCCAGGAACCTTGACCACTCCCATAAGTCCCATCACTGGTCATTTAAGGTTTCAACAAGGAGGAATGATCTTTGTCAAGCCAATGTCCCCACTACATGTTCACAATCAGATACCAGGACAGCCCATGACCTTGATAAGCTTACAGCAGGTAAGGATCTTACAATACAGATATGCTGTCTGTCGTATGTAACAAGCTATCTGTATGGTAAATGTTAATACGTTATCTATTATTGAGTTCCGGTAATAAAATATCAGTTTGATCTGATAGTATTGTTAAAAAATGAATCTGCTCTATAAACTTTAGATTACGCAATGATCAGTTATTCTGTTGAGGTGATCTACTAGTTACTATATAAACTTATTTACATTTTGATAACCCCTATTCATTTGATTTGTATACAGAAGTTACAATGTATAACTGATAATGAAATCTAACTGGTATATTAAGTTTTAGGTTAGGTTCTAACAATGCCTCTGCATTTACAGCCTACTGTCCAGACGACACCCAAAGGATCTCAGTCTGCACACAACGAGAGTTTCTTCCACACCCCAGTTTCTGCCTCGTCTCAGCTGCCTGCAGTGGTCTCTACTGCCAGTAGAACTCCTCAAGAAAATGTTTACATACCACAAAGGAAACTTGAAGTCAGCACTGAAGACAATTCATGACTTTGGTAGCAGACATATGCTTTGCTGCTAAATCCTGCAATGTTGAACTTTCCTGAGCTACAAAATGTGTTATTTCTTAACCCTTATGTAAATTTACCTCACTCCAGATATGTCTATAAATGTAGTCTCTTTCTGAATACTATAGTAATGGTGAAACTTCTTTGCACATATATTTGGGATACTTTTAATTTGATAACATTCTTAATGTTTAATGAATTGAGTGAGGCAGATGCATGCTTCTGTAGTAATATACTTGCATGTTTAAAAAAAAAAAAAAAAAGTGCATTTAAAACATGATGCCAATAAATAAATCTATCCATTAGTAATGCTGAGACCACAACTGGCATATCAATAAGTGGAGGCTAGCAATGGTCTTCAGCTGTATTTGTTTAAGCCTTTGATGGTATCAGTTACTACAAAAAAATTAATTGCAAGACCTACATAACGGGTCTGGGAATTGGGTAATACATATGAATGATTGTACAGCTTAGAACTGAAATCGAAGAAATGTAATACGTTTATTTAGTTTTCATAATAAAAAAAAAAAAAAGTCATCATTTTGTATTGACACATGTGTGGGATGGAGAACATATTTGAAGTATTATTACAAATTTGAGCTGTAACTAAATTAACTGTAAATACTGCACATTTTTTATAATATATGTAAACTGTTTTTGTTTGTTTTGTTTTACATGTGAATACTTATGGCTGGGGTCTATTAAAAAAACAACACTGAATGTATGTAAAGAATACTTCTATCAGCCGAATCAGGTGAATTGTACTGTGGTTAATTTACATATTGTATATTAGGACTGTTTGTAGTGTTTGATTCAACAAATAAAATTGTCATATTTTTATGAACTCATGTGTTAGCCAAGAATAACACTCTTTACTCTTTTTTAAATAAATATCTACAAATACTGTCATAAAAGGCTTACAGCCTTGGCTTTAAACTGAACAGAACTGAGGTCTAGTTTTGTATATTGATTCAACTGGACTTCTGGTTGAGAATGTTAGCCTTGGTGTCTCAAATACATTTAAATGCAGGTCAGAAGTAATTCTCCCCTTCCATGGATTCAATTCTATCCCCAGAAATTGATGTGCCATGTTTTACCTTGGTGAATGACTTCAAATGAAATTATGAAGTTTTCTAAACAAAACACTAAAAATAAAAAATACAAACCCAAAACAAGGTGCTTTTAAGTGAAAATGTGTACTTCAGAGTAGGCTAATGCGGCACACAAGAGGCCTGCTAACATCATTAGTGTCACATGATTGAATCGTAACTGATGGTTTTACTTTATATGAATATTTTACTTTGTATAAATTCTGTTGTACCACCTGCTCAACAGACCAAAGACTTATAGATACCATCAATTGCATCAATGCAACATTATTTAAAATATGCAGGAAAGAAAACAGGATTATGAAGAAAATTGACAGCTGACCACTGATGACATTTCATGTTTGCAAAAATATACATCATACAATATTTAGGTTAAGTGCAGGTGCACAGAGACACCAGTTAAAGTAACACATGGTTACGTTGATTTAAATTTGCCAGGCCCTAGACAACAGCGCTGTTACTTTTATTAGACACAGGCTTTATCTCACAAGTTATTTTGGGAAGATTGCTTAATTTTGACACTCGTACCCATTGCGCTACTAATGAAGGGGGTCCAGTATATAAAGCAGTCCGGTTTGAGATCATTCTCATTTCAGTCTCACAAAGAGAGATCTGGAATCCGCATTGGAATTAACAAGGGTAGCTGAAGTCTTGGTATGTAGTGTGTGAACATATTTAGGCAAACCATTCCTAAAACCTAGTTAAGTGTATTTGTTAGCCTACATTATTGTATGTTTATGTTGTGAGTTTAACACTTAATGTAAATATGTTTTATACAGTTTATTTACAGTATGCTACTAACATTATATCCATGTTTACAACTCTTCTTTCTTAACACGATCATTTATTTACATTTTTTTCCTCCATCAAGCCGAGTGCTATGAAACACTTCCAGTCACAGTTAATCTGTGAATCCAGCATGAGTGTCACTTTAAATATGATTGATTGATTCATTTACGTGTGTTTTTTTTCTTTCACATGCCTCTGGCTAATGCATTTATTGTGCATGTCTGATACATTAGATTATGTCAAAATGTGTCTTAATTGAAAACCCAAGACTTTTTTTTTTTCTGGCAGTCAGTTACCTCAAAATATAGTCTAATGCATTCATTTTTTTAATAAGTTATTTATAGAATATAATAGCAATAAACATCATTTATTATACATGACTCACTGTATAATATATACTGTAGTTATAGTATTTAGATACCGGAGATATCAAACTGAGATTAATTGCTTATTTTAACTGACCTTGCTCAATAGAGTTAAACTAGTGTACACTAGTAAAGGGAGTGTAACATTTAGGAAACCTGTGGGAGATGATATGCCAGTTACAGTCTCCACCATTATTACATGAACTAAAAACTGAAGACTTATGATAGTTAACACTTCTACCTCCACATTAATGGCAGTTAGCACATTTCAGAATTTCAATTTGTATAGAAGGCTATGTTTGTTATGGGAAAGGGGGGTCTTTTTCTCTTTTTTTTATCAAATAACAGATAACTAAACAGCAGCACAGTGTGATACATATTGAATATATGATAAGTCACTTTAAAATTGTTGAAAGGGCATTATTGGCAGAACTTTATCAGCACATTACAATGGGCTTCATAAAGCCACTATTCTTAGACTCTTATCTGGGACATTTCAGACATTTGGGATGGCTTTGTCGCTGTAATCAATGGTGGCCTAAGGAACGCTTAGCCTGACAGTCACCTGATACCTTATCAAGCCTTTATAGGAAGGCTGTAACTGGTGCTGGTCAAACATTTGTAACAGCCTTTTTCATTCAGTTTAATTATCTATTATTGACCAAACATGACTTTCTACTTTATTCATAATACATCACAATATTTCATGATTTTAACCCACCTAAATTATTACAGTGAATATGAGTAGCTGTATATTCATTGAAGACAGGACTTGCCTTGAAGAAAACGCTACACATTAAAAACCAGCATGCCCATTTATTTGAATTACTGTAAGACTAAAGGGATATCACTCCCCAGAGCAGCTGAACACAGCCATGTGGATATTGTAACGCTATGCATATCATGAAAGAAGTGGCTGAACGGCATTTGTAGACTTTGCTAAGAAAGTGAATCCTATCTAAAGTATCAGGTCGGTACTTTTCCCTTCCAGCTGACCACTGCTTTTATAAAGATGTCTACCTGGGGAGGTGGAGTGAAGTGTGCTGCTTGTGAGAAGACTGTGTACCATGCAGAGGAAATGCAGTGCAATGGACGCAGTTTCCACAAAACATGCTTCATCTGCAGTGAGTGCTCTTCTGTGGTTTGGTAGGGTGCTAAACAAAAAGTAGAATGATAAGCTTAGGATTTGTATTAGCATGTGATAAAGATTTGTACTAGCATGTGAAAACATGTGCCCAAAATTATGACATTGTAAGATTGCATAAAGGTAGTTGGTGCATATATGGGATTTTTTTTTTTTTTTTTTTTTTGTTCAGCATTAAAATAGAAAATAATAAAAAGTATTTAAAAATAAAAATCCAAAATAAAGTTACAAGAATGTTTCTTGGTAAAGAAGACTTCAACTATAAGTTGATATTTCTTACTTTACAATATGGTAAACAAAACAATGGCTCATCAATAGCAGAAATTCAGTTTCCAATCTATCAGCAGTCATTTTCTTTAAACAATTAGCAAGAGACTTCATATCTGGACCTGAAAAAGCTCCTTTTGTGATGGGAGCAGTTGCTGTTAGCAGCTGACGGGTTTACAGCTTGTTCAACTAATTGCACAATCTGTTGGGGCAAATTTAAATTCTTTCCCCCAGACTGACAGAGAAACAGTGTGTCTCTTGTCAGGATTTCCCTCATTCTTGTATTCCCAAAGTATCTGATGGTTATCAGTAGGTTTCCAGCAGAACTGATAGAGAGTAACATCCTGGAATTTATAATACAGTTCTATTAAGAGTCTAAAGCTCCCTTCTATATAGGTGTACATCTACATGGCACAAAATAACATCAGGTTGATCATGCCAGTGTTATATACAATACAACAGTTATTTTATATTAATCATTTTAACCTGCAAATGTCTTTTTTTGGTTTTAGATTTTAGTTTAACCACTAAATCTGGTGTAGCTTTCACTTACTTTTCTGGGGGTTGAAATCATTAGCACATTACATTATTAAAACCATGAATTATTCTAGGTTTCTTGTTCCAGTATTCACATTATCTGTTGCTCTTCACTTTCTTCTAGTGGTCTGCAGGAAAGGGCTAGACAGCACTACGGTAGCAGCTCACGAGTCTGAAATATACTGCAAGACGTGCTATGGGAAGAAGTACGGTCCAAAGGGCTATGGCTATGGACAGGGTGCAGGAGCCCTAAGCTCGGACACAGGGGAGCAGCTAGGGGTTGAACCACAGCAGTGAGTGGAGTAAAACATCAGGAATATCAACTGATGAAAAGGGTTTGCTGCTTGTTGAAGTTAAAAGTTGCATAATTTGGTCTAGTATTGTGTAACAAATGCCTTGCAGGTAGTGAAATGAAGAGCATATTGTAAAGGTTGTGATATGGTGTGTAACACTTAAAACATGTTAAATCCTCAGGAATTCATGAGAAGAAAAAGACTTAATTCCAGGGTCCAATTCATGAAAATTAACAGAAGTGTAATAATGTATCGACTAAATTTTAGTATTGTTAAAACATTTAGCAATTGAAAAAAAAAAAAAAAGTCTTGACATAACATAAAGTTTGCTAAATTTTAATAAACGAATAACACGTTGAACATTGTACCTACTGGCTGCTGATGTATAGTGTTTGTTTAAGAATATTGTTAATATAATGTTATTTTTGTTTGTTTGTTTGTTTGTTTGTTTGTTTGTTTGTTTACACAAGATCAAAGCCTCACCGCCCAGCAACGAATTCCAACTCTAACAAATTTGCTCAGAAGTTTGGTGGTGCAGAGAAGTGCTCTCGGTGTTCCAAATCTGTCTATGCTGCAGAAAAGATGATGGGAGGGGGGAAGGTATGTGAGGACTTTAAAGGGTTAAGTTTGCTTGCTCAGCTATGACTTCTAAAAAGACACTTCATGTTCATAAATTAGGAGATATTCATTGTCACAAAACATACACAAGCTATATAGCACGAGCCTGTATTACATTGAAACATCTGAACAAATACACAAATCTATTCTCATTTATATGTAAATGTCACATTTAATATTCCAGTTCAAACTCAAAGGCTCTTTAATTACTTGCAAAATATTCTTTCCCAATTAATCTGTCCCAGCTGGAAAACATATTGGGTAAGATTCTTAAACGACTTCCATTTGTAGCATAAGAATTAACCTCTTTTCAAGAGGAATTGCCATTTACAGTATTGCTGGGTTTGTCCCGCTCCTGCTATCTGATGTGCCCTGTTCTTACAGGATTGGGAGCACATCTTTCCAAAGCACATTGACAAAGCTAACCAGATAAAGAGCACTGCAGCAAATTCAGGAACACGTCTTAAGATCCGGAGAATTCATTTTTTTATCTGCTCTGTTTAGCACCCAAGATATACTGCTGAGCACTAAACCTGGTCGATTTGTTCAGGGTGACAAAACCTGTACGACAGCATGTTCCATTTACACGGATAATCAAATAAAGAATAGCATAATGTACTGACCAAAACTGCGATTAAAACAGATTTTTTTTTTTATTATTTTTTTAAAATCTCTTCAGCCTTGGCATAAGACATGCTTTCGGTGTGCCCTCTGTGGGAAAAGCCTGGAATCGACAACAGTGACTGATAAAGATGGAGAAATCTACTGTAAAGGTCAAACAAAAACATTTAGTTATCTAAAAAATGATAACAGAATTGAACATGTTCATTAGATCAAGTTTTTTTTTTTTTTTTTTTTTAACTGTTTATTTGAACTCTATGGGGTAGTAGAAGGTAAATTTGCCCTGTCAAAACACTGAAAAAACCCAACAACATTATTAAGTATAGCAAAGTTAACACAGTGGGGTAGATGTGGCAAGTGCTACATTTCAGGCATATTTTTGGAGAGGATCACAATTCTTTCAACGAAAAATAAATAAATAAGAGATTTATCTAATTTAAATTCTTTACCCTGCAATGCCGTTGTTTTTCATGCCAGTTTTATACCATTAACAATTTTTTTTTTTTTCTCATAAAATCTGCCTTTGGGCTCGCTTACCTTAACTGAAATCCTATGCCAAAGAACAGCCTAATGAAGATAGCTTCAAAAACAATTGGCATGGATGCAGTTTAGTACAGATGGTACTAACCTTTTCATGTTTTCTTATTTTTCTAGTTTGTTATGCAAAGAACTTCGGTCCGAAAGGAATGGGTCTTGGAAATCTGGGATGTGCTGAACAGCAAGAGTAAACTGTCATAAACATTTAGAAACATTTGCATCCCCCCCCACCCCCCCTTCAATTTAAAAATGTAAATGTTATTGTATCTCCTTATTATCACACTACTGACTTAAATAACTACTTTGTTTTTACTTTTGATTAAAGGCAGTGAAATGCAATGTTTGTCAGATATATGTATTTCTTTTTGTTCCACAACAAGGTAATGCTTCTAATCTTTTACAGTATATAATTAGATATACACCAATCGTCAATTTTATGATTGTTCCTTTATTCTGTTGAGTTTTAGTTTAGTTTGGCTTTGTTATATAAAGTTCAATTATATTGGAATTATTTTCAAACTCTAAAATTGCAAAGCCTGATTATTATAATGGTGATGATTAAATAACAGCTCAAATAAGGGAACATTGTTATTCCAATTCCAGACACGCCCACATCAGAAACATACTTCATAAGTGTTGATTTAATTAGATTTTTTTATTTGTGGATGTATTCATTTAAACTGGGTAATTCACCTAGTACTGTGGACCTCGTGTCTCATTATTCAGATTTGATCTGCTTGCTTAAAGAAGCATGAATAACAATTAATCAACATTCTGCATTGGAGCGAACTGCATAATGCAAACCAAGATATTGATTTGTGTTTATCCAAGGTTACTAAATAAAATAATGTTACTGTGCTTAAAACAGCAGAACACAAACTTTATCCTTTGTTTTATAAACCAAAAGTTCTAAGTGTATAAGTAGCTAGTACAAAACAGTGTAACAAAAATAGCACAAATTAAGAAAGCCACAAGGTAAAACTAAGTCAACTAGATGGTTATTTCTTCAGTGCTTTTTATGTATCCAAAGATTGTGCTTGTAGTCTAGGCCTTGACCCAATTCATCTCAGCAGTGTGGAGTAGTGGTTAGGGCTCTGGACTCTTGACCGGAGGGTTGTGGGTTCAATCCCCAGTGGGGACACTGCTGCTGTACCCTTGAGCAAGGTACTTTACCTAGATTGCTCCAGTAAAAACCCAGCTGTAAAATGGGTAATTGTATGTAAAAATAATGTGATATCTTGTAACAATTGTAAGTCGCCCTGGATAAGGGCGTCTGCTAAGAAAAAAAAAATAAATAATAATAATCTCTCATACTGGATTAGGAACACTGAGCAAGGGTCTATTACTTTAAGATCATAAGAAAGGTTACAAACGAGAGGAGGCCATTCAGCCCATCTTGCTCGTTTGGTTGTTAGTAGCTTATTGATCCCAGAATCTCATCAAGCAGCTTCTTGAAGGATCCCAGGGTGTCAGCTTCAACAACATTACTGGGGTGGTTCCAGACCCTCACAATTCTCTGTGTAAAAAGTGCCTCCTATTTTCTGTTCTGAATGCCCCTTTATCTAATCTCCATTTGTGACCCCTTTCTAAGGTCCAAATACACAGAAAACACAATGCAGAACATGGAACCATTAGAAGGTTTTAATGTCTTAATTTTTTCAAAAATTTAGTAAAATATAAAATGTACAGAAAACAGTTCACATTGAACAGGCAAAATATTTAACGTCAAAAGTTATCCAAACAGATTCTAACAGCACAAACCATAGGCATATCTATATTGCAAAGAATATTGTACAGACTGCACTATACGCCTCAATAAAGGTAAGGTAAAAGTACTGGGACACAGGGGGTTCCAAACCAATGATGACTTGTGTATGTTTTATAAAATCTTGTTTTTATTGCAATCTGTTTTTTTATTTTTATTGTGCCCAATTATTTCTCCCCAATTTAGAAAGTCCAATAATTGTTTCCCTTCACTGGGCTCCTGCTAGCAGGGTTCACTGTAGCGCAATAAGGAGAAGCAGCCTGCCGGTTTTGCCTCCATTAACCACGGGAGTGCCAGTTCCAATGCGATGTCCCCTTCAAAATCCCCAGTGAAGACCGGCAACTCCACACAGCCAGGACGCGAACCTGCGCTGTATGACTCGCCCTGTACACCGTGCGGCTGTGCTTTTACCAGGTGAGCTATTGCAGACTTCTTTAACCTTAGACATTAGTGATCAAGAGCATGTTCAATCTTATTTTCACTAATCATACAAAAGCAGGAAACATATTCAGGGAATCATTCTCGTTAGTCTTAAATCATCGCAAGAGAACATATAACAACTGACAACATAAAAAAAAAATATATATATATATATATATATATGCAATGCAATTTTGATAGCTGTAATGTCTAGAATTTACAATCATTTACCAAACCAATAAACCTTTTACACTGCCTGCAAGTCACCAGGCACTGACTGTTGCGAGTGAACAGATACACTGTACTGCTGAGTCCAATCGACGATGTTTGGTTTAAACAGGCCAAAGCACCTCAACTGGAAGAAATTCACAATGTTCTTGAAACAACCCAAACTAATAAAACAAAAAGAAAAGAAACAAAATATTATTTAAAAACAGCACATAATAATAACAGCAATAATAAGAATTTAAAAATTATTACATTGTAAACTTCCCATTAAGTCCACAAACACACAGTATATTAACAGCTCTATAGTATTATTAGTGAAAGGAGACAGTATACTTGTGCTGTATAAAATAACACATTACTGCAGTTTTCGTTAATATATAAGTTTGTTAAGAATCAGTAAAGGCAAAGACTTACTTGTATGGGTTTTGCCTTATTGAAATTGCATGCCTGGACCTTTTTAAACGCTTCAAAAGATTTAATCTTTCAGTTACAGTCAAACCCAAGAAAGCAATCTGCAGATAAAATGATACACATGGTTTTACATTTCATTTAATCAGACTATTATTTTCATAAACTCCTTATCCAAGATGAATCCAGCATTGTTATATTTTAATAGAGAAGACCCTGGCTCACAACCTTACACTTAATTAGATGCAAAACATCCTTTGTCTCGAGATCCTACCACACAGCACGCTTACCTAAAGACTGCTTTATGACTTAAATAAAGGGTTCAACATTTTACTTTAATGAATGAATTTTCAAACATGCGTACTTCATAGATCCACCTTATATATACTCCTTTACCAATTACTTTTAAACATTTAAAATTGACCAATTTATAAAACCTATACATTTTTTGTACCGTACTATCTTAAAAAAAGAAATAATGTAGCATAAATACAATACAACAAAAATAAATATAATTGAGTTCAATAAAAAGCTATACAACAATACACAATAGTGTTTTTTTTTTTTTTGTGAGCACTCACGTGATACAGCTGTGTCAATAGCAGGAGAGAAGACCATGAGGTATGGATGAAAACTACAACGAATACAAGCATCACCCAGGGAGAACAGCAAACGATCTGAGACACAAATCCCCACACGCCATCCTCCTGATAGTTAGTAGGGCAGTGAGATGACCAATCTGTAAAACAAGTATTACAGTAGTTTGCCCCTGGGCACATTTGTCAGGTGATAAGAGAACATGCCTTTATATCTGGGGACAAGAGCTTTTGCATGTTTTGCAAACTCATTACAGTAGCTCATTTCGAGACCATAAAAGGGAATTGGATAAGGACTGCAGGCCGTGGAAAATGGGAGCCAACATACAGCTATTAAAAAGCATTTGGTCCGGTTTCTCATTTAGTTTGTCCATATTTTGTTCTATATATACACTTACAAACTGGTACACCAGTGTATCTAGACATTCCTAAGCTTTTCTGCAGCGTATTAAGAAACCTGTAAGAACCACCCTGGCAGAAGTTTTGGGAATATAACCAAATACATAGCCCTACAAAAGCTATCAGTTTGCATGTATTTTCTGTCACCGATAACCTGGTTGTAGAATCGCACACACAGGTCCTGTCACTGTTGGCTGTTAATCCGTTTACTAGATGAATGGGACACCTTTATATTTTATAGAAGCTCTCCCCATAAAATGAAATACTTACACGCAATGGTCCCATAGAACATCCACCCTCCAACAAGCGAGAGGAAAAACACAAATCCGAAAAAATAGCGATGATTTCCAGCACCTGAACAAGAACATTAAAACAGCATGTTACTTTTCTTTTTTTTTCTCAGCAGTCAGCAACACACCGAAGTGATTAGAAAACGTGTACATTTAGAGTGAAACTTATCATAAAACACACAGTCCTCCTGAAATGAGGCCAGTAACCCACTGCGCTAACCCCCCACTACATAATGATTTATCTTACATTTATTTTTTGCCCACATACTAATATAATATCTAGATTTTGTCTCCTTCATCCTTCACAAACTGACTAAAAATCGTGATCATCATAGTTACCTATACAGCCATTAATCCACAGAGAGTGATGGTCATGTCGTGCCACACAGCTGTCACATGCAAAACAATGCTTTGATCTCATAGGCTTGTGCACCTGGAAGTAAAAAAATATATTGATAGGATGGTATTTTTCTGCAACGGACATTTCAGAAAGCACAACCGAGTAGGTTTCTGTAAGTTTCAAAATATGGTTTTATACACGTGTGTTGTCAAATCGTTTTGTTTTTTTTGTAAAGGGTTGGACTGATAGTAATTATTATTATTTTTTTTTTACTTCACTTACAAGACATGAGCTGCAAAAGATACCCAGTTCTAGGCAGCCTGCCTCTGCAAGAGTGATAACGTTCTATAAAACAAAAAAAAGGAAAAAACAAGCAGTGGTTGATCAGAAGGTGTCACTGGCATATCTGTACAAAGCAGCTATTATTACAAAACATAAAATCAAGGACTATTTAAAAGGATCATCTCATTCTGGAATTCCCAGCAGCTTTAAGAAAAGTCTATTTGGTTGTATGTAAGGATCCTGTAAAATGAAACACACTTTAAAATGAACTAAATGCCAGTTTGCAAAGTTTAAAATGCTCGCATATAACCATGTAGGTTCCCAATATTACCGTTACTCTATGCAAACAGAAATTACTGTAGAAAACCCAATAATATACCTCTTTCTTATCTTCTTCTGTGGCTCGGATGTACCCAGGGTCTGTTCTCCAGCTTTTGTAATAGAAATACAGGAGTCCTGTAAGATTGACGGTAAAGGGGATCTGGAAAATTGGCTCAGACAGATGTGATCTCCATGTTAAGGAATTTACAGTGTGTTTGATTATCTTTAAAATACCGAACGTACAAGAGATACTACCTCAAAATACTATAGGGCAGAGCAATGGTTTGGATATTTAAAGCAGCTGACAGACTTCCACATGAGCCATATTCTGTAGTCTCAGAATATTACGGGTTTGTGTTTATGACTTAAACGGAAGGACTACAGAATATTAAAAAAAAAAACTTACCCAGAGCAGTCTTTCTACTCTATCACAGCTTCCTTTAAGATACTTTTAATTAATTAGAAAAGCAGCATTCTTACTTAAATTAGAACCGGAAATCTTAATATGAGACAGGTAAAATATTTTAATTTTAATGTTATTTATAGTGAGTCAACTATCTACAATATAGTCAGCTACGAGACATCGACACATATAGTATATATTACAGTACACATAAGCTAACGGGACATGCCAATTATACATATTAATATACAACCTCATCCGGTAAAACAGCTTTTACAAGTAATCCTACTAAGTAATGTCTTGTAAAACAGTTTGCTTTCTGGAACATACTATATTCTTGGTTTGATGACTATATAACTGCCAGCGTTCAAAAATGAAGTGTCACATCAATAGAACTCCCATGCTGCTAACATTTCCATTATCTGTAATTCCCCAAAGCCAAGCTATCTTTAATTATTATTCACTGTGAAAGTTAATTAAAAAGCAAGTTTCTGTAGCCCGTTTTAATATGAAAGAGTATCAGACCAGATAACATAAAATAAACATCATGAGCAGTGCTGAAGTGGCCTGACTTGTTTAAAAAACAAAATGATGTCAAGAGGGGATAAATATTATCAAATAAAAACCCTGTTCCATGACTTTGAGAGGCCAGCACTGAATATGAAGAATGTAAAGTCATTCTGTCTCAAAAAAACCCTTGTTACAATATTGCTGAAAACAACAAGCTGAAAATATGAATTTAAATTATAATAATTTCTTAACCATTTAGGATTTTGTTAATTATGATCAAGTCAATATAATTATGATCAACTTTATATTACAAAGGCGAAAATAATTTCAAACAAAATCATTTTAATAAAAGGAATCAGTATGGGTGGGGAAAAAAAAATATTTATTTTACTTATATGCCCAAGGCAAGTCTTTGATGGTTTCAGTTCAATCCACAATGGGATTTCAGTTGCTATGGGGATTTCAATGAAACTGACATTTCAAGTACTTTCCATTTATATCTGAAAGAAATATGGATGTCTTTAAAAAAACACACTCAAAAGCACTGTAACGCATGTTAAACGTGTAGGCTATATGTTCCATGATACTATTTGATTTACTGGACCAACATAATGTTGGCATGTTCTTTAAAGTTTAATAAAACACATTCCTGACAACAAATCATTTCAGTGTTAGATCTGCCGCTGTTAAGATCACTAAATTTACTGATGCTTTTCAAACACAGTAAAAGGATATCTTGCAGGAACAAAACGAACCAAGTCACAAACATCCAGAACAGCGAGGCCAGAAGAAGAGCTGCAGGCAAGAAGGACTGGACCTGAGATCCCATGAAGCGCCTGTGAACAGACACCAGGTACTGTATTCACTGCTTATTACACACGCCATCAAACACCTGCTGTAGCAATGCCATGCAGATCAAGACATGCCATGGTGACACTTACATTATTCCCATACCTAATGCATGCCACTGACGGGATAAGAATGTAGGTTACTTTTCAGCAGTTTTACACTCTCCTCACACACATTTAAATCATCTTTTACCCTGTTCTTATTGTATTTACTCACAATATATAAAGAAAACCTTCACAGCTTCGTCTATGAAAACATTCACTAGCTGGTTTCAGTACGAGAATTCAGTTATACACTGCCCCCTTGTGGTCACTTTCTTTAATGTTTACCAACTGAATGAGAAAGTTGACTAGGAAACAAAGGGAGTGACCCTTTTTGATTTTTGCTGGTAATCACTTTGCTTTATTGTTCACTACACAAACGTGATATTAGATCTCAGGCAGGGCAGAATCTATTTAAATTTACTAGTCATACATGCTTTAAATGTAGGTTACTATGCAAGTACACCTGCTGAACTGAAAAGCCAATTCACAATTAATCAAAATAAAGTACAATCAATCTTGTATTAATGACAAACTGAAAAAGAAGATTAGACAGTATTTTACATTCAATCTGTTTTCAGGCTGAAATCAAAAATTGAAAAATGCCCTCATCAGTGAACTACTGAAAATTGTAAATGAAAATTACAACTGTTTTGCTGAAAACCCACATTTGGCTGGAAGGCAAACTTCTCTCACAACCTTTTGCATTATTCACATAAGCATGGCATGTACTGTATGAATACACAAATACAAGCAGATGCTAGCCCAAACAACAACCCTTTACTAACCTTGTAACAAGATGGATTACCGCATACATACAGGCAAAGAGAGTTCCTTTAAGTAACCAAGATTCTGAATTCATGTCAGCTATGAATCCTATTCCCCACAGCACACAAATGCAAAACAGCAAGACCAAATGGAACTGCAGGTTATAAAACAAATTAAAAAACAGACAGAAGTGAATGATCCTTAATTATAAACAACCGTATTTTATCTGGTTTTCATGCCTTCCTTAATCTCCAACAGTGGTTTAACAAAGCAGAAAAAAGGCAATGGGAAAGATAACTCCACTCAAAGTATGACTATTAACGCTATTAAGTGCAAGGCTGACTCATTATTGACGAATGTAGAAGAATCGGAATGATCCAAAGAAAGTCCAGGCAACTTTATCCTTTACCAGCCCAACAGCCATCTGTGATTAACACCTTTGTGAAATAATAATGAAAGGAAGGCTCTTTATGAATGGGAACTGGCTAATGCTCAGTGACAGAATAGCATGCAGGGAACACCATATCTAGGTCACACCAATTTATATTAAGAACATCAAAGCTATTTAAAAATACTAAATTATTTAACAGGTTGATAGGACTGCTGGTTGTTGAACCCAATAAAATAAAAAAAAACAAATCCTGCAGCAAAAACAGAAAGGTGTTAGATTTCAGTTGACTTTATGACCGAGCATTTATGCTGTAATATACACTGAAAAATAGTACATACATTATAAAGTATATATATATTTTTTTCTGTTAGGATAACAAACCAAAACAGTAACTGCTCGAAAAGACTATTAGTCCTGATTTGTTGTATGCATTTGTCAAACACTGCAAGTGCCTGTATTGCTTATGTTTAGTCTCATTTGTACTCCTCAATGATGAACCTACCTTGTATCTTTGCAATCTCCTGAAAAACATCATGTTGGCGTTGCTTCTCTCATGTTTCACTTGTGTTAGCATGTGAATCAGTGCAGGGTTCCTAACCTGATGAGCAAGATCAAGAGGAGTCTCTCCCTAAATTTAAAATGGTTCACATTATTCCAGGGTCACATACCAAATACCACATAACTGAGTAATGCTCCCACGTTAAAACTCATGAACACCGACCTCTTTCCACTGTATTATTATTAAAAAAACACAATGCAAATGAACACACAGCTGTTTACGATTGAATCTTAATTACCCATCATTGCAAAAAGGTGAAATTGTTTTAACATTCAGTCACATTGAGGGCATGAAACATGTGTCTAAAGCAATGCTGATTCTCCCTGTATGATTACATGAGTATGACTGTGAGCAAATCACGCCTCACCTTTGCATTCTGGGCATCCACATCAGCTCCTGCTTCCAATAGAAAATGAGCTGCATTGCCATTGCCTGACATCACTGCCCAGTGCAGAGGGGTGTTTTTGTGTACCTTGTCCACGGCACTGACCGAAGCATTAAACTTAAGGAGAAAGTGAGCAGGCTCAGGTCTACAAATATTGGGGGGGGGGGGGAAACAAGAACAGTATAGATGAAGGCAGAGCCAATGCTGAAAGTTGATAATGCACAGGGCTTCTCAAGAAACAGAAACTAAAAGGCACACCGTGGTAAAATAACACATCCTTGCGAGCAAAAATCTTAATGTGATTACGATCATCACTAAAGGCAAGGTCAATTTGATTTATTAATCAAAAAAGGTACTGTTGTTTTTAGATTTGCAGGTTTTAATTTGTAAATTAAGACAATTGTACTCTGATACACTTGGTTCCTGATCACAGTGTTGACTAGACTGACATAACTTCACCCTGTGGACAGTGCCTCTAATAAAAAACACATTAATTCAATGCTTCAGTCTTGGTTGAATTGCTCAGGCTAGATAGATCCCTCATATCTGAATGGTCTTTCCTAATGTGACCTTAATGTCAGAGCAGAAGACAAATATGCACCAAGGTGTTCAAGGTGTGCATGCCGCAATGAATCTTACCAAGCACATTAAAAAATAAGAAGATTTGCTCTTAATGTAGAATATGTAATTATGTTTTATCACATACCGTACTGGTTCCACAGAGAGATCGAACATCAACATACTATAAAACTACACTGAAATAAACAGAGATGAATAATTACCCAACGATTTTCTGAGCTGCTAACATCAAAGGTGTCTGTCCATTTATATCTGGCATATCTACATCCTGCAGACATATAAAATGCAACCATTTATACACAATAAGACATAAGATTATTTACATATGGAAATCTGGATTGTAATATTTATTAAATTAATTACAAAAAACAAATAAACAAACAAAAAAACCTTTACTGATATTTTTACTCAACAATAATTCAGCAATAAACTCTTCATAACAAATTCCTACCTGCCCTTTTGCAAGAAGATAAGCTATAATGGGCATGTGCTGGAACAGGACTGCCAGGTGAATACTGCTAAACCCTTCTCCATCTACCAGTGCAAGGTCTGCTCTGTATTTCAACAGCACGACCACTGTGGATAAATGACCCTGCCTAAAGAAAAAACATGCATTAAAACCAAAGAGCAAAACAGTACCAGGAATGGATCTGATTCGCTGGACAGCTCATTGTTAATTGCTGATCGGACAGCTATCCTCACATGTCAATGTTTGCTAAAGATGTTGTGTGTTAACAATGCCCTATTTCATTGAAATGATTGGATCATTAAGTAGAAGGGGCCAGCACTACACCTGAATGTTACGGTTACGACAAGCGTCAGAAAAATGATTATTGCATAGCAGTTTGACCCATTCCAGGTTTTACTATGAGCTTCATTAGCCACACTGTATTGGTAACAAGCGTAGGTGTGTCTTTGTAAAATCAGAGTAAAACCAGGAATGGTTCAAACTGCTATGCAACATGAGTCTTGTTTCCATCCCTGAGGTAGTTTAACAACCTAAAAGCAGACAGAACCAATGGCAATGAGAACCTGAGCAATCCAAAGCAACCCCAAAGGGATGCACAAAAGGAATAATATTTACCTTACAGCCCAGTGAAGAGGAGTTGAATTTAAATCTCCACCCAGCTGGTCTATTATTGCACCTTTGGAAATGTAATACCTGCACAGCAACATGTGTAAGATTAACACAAACGACAAATATATATTGTTTATTTACATTTAACATAACAGATGATTTACCAATGAAAAAAAAAAGTACATAACCAATGTCTTTAAGAAATATCCCAGCACTGTCAAATACCTCATATACTTCTTGATAAATACTTGTTAGATGCAAAGAACAAATGCAATGTTTTAATTCAGATGTATCTGTTTGAAGAACACAGTATTTCCTCCTGCTTTTACTGTACTGCTAGTTAGTGTGGTTAAAGAAAAGCACTTGCTTGGTAAAAAGGCAATGCAACCATGACTTAAAACGCTTACTTGACCAGGTCCACTCTGTTGTTGATAGCTGCCCAGTGAAGGAGAGAAACATTTTCTTTGTCTGGATGTCGGACATCATAACCAGCTTCCACAAGCTCCTTACACCTTTCCAGGGCCCCATACCTTAAAAAAAAACAAAAAAAACAACACTGCTGTCCACACTACAATCCCACTCAACTGTGTTCTATCAATAAAAGCAAACAGTCTTGGGGTTTTTGTGCAACATTCTGATATCGACACCAAAGACATATTAATCTCACACTAACAACAGAAACAAAAAGAACTTACTGTGTAGCTTTTATAATGTCCCAGTTGCTTTGGTCATCTATGAACGAAAGGCTTTTGGGTTGTTGTGTGGGGTCATTTGTAAGTTGATCCATTTGTCCAGGATGTCCAAGGAATCCCTGTCTAAGCCCATGTCCATTCCCGTGCCTGTCTCCGTGCCCATGTCCGTGCCCATGTCCATGATGGCAGCACTATTTCAAGTAAATAACTATTAGTACAGTAATTACACAGCCAGGGGTGTAAATATAACAGCTGAGCTATCAGAATCATGATATTGTAAATCACCAGGCACTACACACATAGCAGATAACATGGATATTATTACATATATACCTGTATTTTGAATATGTGTGGGGAGGGGAGGGGGAAACATCTTAAGCGAATCGTTGGTTTATAGAATCGATATTTTATTGCAATGAAAAACAGCATCCTTTTGAAGTTCTTCCTATTCAAATCCTACCTCTTATTGAATCAACCTTCATGTGAAATGAAGGAATACATTCAAATGTTTTAACAGTGCCCATTATCCTGTGCTGCATTCTCCTAATAAAATACACCCATATGTTTAAGCCTTTTGGTTAACTGTCAAAATAGGAACTGGTAGCGTATTATACAGGCTAAATCGTTGGACTAGCGGCCAATCGATGAAAATTAAAAGAAAGAAAAACTCGGGCAAATGTGTGTGTGTTTTTCAGTATTGGATTACACTAAATTGTACAAAAAAGCTGCAACACACCCACCCAGCACACCGCTTGGTAGCGATGACAAACAAAATATGAGTTCATAAATATGCCTACAATTTGTATGCATTAAACATTTACCGGTAACTTACTTGTTTGTCTTCTTTCCACTGCATGTTCCCGATGTGTGCCTGGCTCAGTTAAGCAGCGAAAACTGAAACACTTTCTTTTTTTTTTTACTTTAGTTTTTTTGCTCGCTCAAAAGCTTGACTTCCTGGATACTGCGCGCCGTGCCCTAATTCGTCATCCGCATTGCTTAAGCCCCGCCCATTAAGTTATTGTATTTTTTAGGCTCCGAAAATACATGTACTACTGGGACGCGCATGTCCAAGAAGCACTAGCAGAAATGCATTAGGTAGCAAAACAAACTAAACAGACATTCGTCCTGCTGCAATGGTCATTGATTTGAACTGAAATAGTCTCGTTATATTAGTAGCCATGACAATTGTGGTTGTGGATCCTAGACCCCTGACTTGTCTTTATTGTTTTGTGGATTACATTTAAAAATAAAGTTTCTGAACAACTGCACAACCCGATGATTCATCAAATAAAATAACAAATTATATATTTTTTTTAAAAAATCGTACTGCGAGTTTGATCACAACATCGTGCCAATTTAATAATAGCACAGTCCATTATTAGATTGGACGCCAAACAATTGAAATCATGATATCTTCGAGACCACATCTACTACCACTGCTTCAACCCAATCCGCCATTTATTTGGATTCATTTTTAAAAAAATGCAAAAATCACCTCGGCTGCTTTATATTTAAGTTTCAATAATTGTAGGTATTTTTGAACTCAGAGCACTGGTTCCAACGTTCACGTGGTGTGGTTGAACTTTGACAGCATTAGGAGCAGGTTGAAGGTTATACAAATATAACGCAACTAACTGCACCCTCTTCCATTACCGCGACAGTGTTCATTTGGCACAGGTCCAACATGAAAACCTAACCAAGGGTTGATGCTGGCTGAACCCCGGCAGATAAGCAGTTTGATTATTTTCACAGATATACGCAAAAATGATGTTTAACAAACAATAACTGTTTTGCTTTGCGTGGTTGTTGTTGATAATATACCTGTCTAATACAACAAACATGTGTGTTAAAACATTTATTTAATATTGCATATCACGACTTTAGTGCTGGAATGAATTGTATTAACTTTTTTTTTCTCTTGTTTTGTTCACGAGGATATATTTCATCGATACCCTTGATTGCATCTCAACTCAAGCTTGCATTTTTGATAACTTCACTGTGATCATTCGTTTGCACAACAGGGAGCAGCTGAATGCATGCCTGCCACAGGACTCCCCTGGGTCCTATACACTGCCAAGTACAGACGGGCATTGCAGTAACCACCCACCTGCCATGAGTTTTGTAGACATTAAATTAATTTTAATTAATTTTGTAGACATTCAACTAGCTTGAAACCTAAGTTTGACCACGGTAGAATGTCAGCTCGACCTGATTACATATGATAAATATTTGCATACTATTTTCTTAATGGTGGAAAAATCTGATTAATTAAAAATGACGAAAAAGACCTAAAACAGCAGAACGTAACAGATTTGAATGGACACTGCCATGCTTTCTAAGCGGAAGTTGTTTAGGCATGTGCGAGCAGCGCAGTGCGCTGTGTTTTTATCCGCGTACCTGAAACTAACATCGGCATTTGTGCAAGTTCAGCTAGTCTGTATCCTGCCTGCGTAAATACACTGACAAATAGCACATTCAAACTTAATGATGAACTGGGTGAAAGCCAGAACGCTTTTATGCTCTCAAATGTGATCCTGTACCTTTAAACGTCCTATATGAAGCAACAAGTAAAACAGATCTTGCGCAATCTGCTTTTAGTTTAATGTGAGCTTTTGGGAGGGACTTTAGTCTGCAGCACAAAGTGTAATACATGCCTCTGGGGAGTTCACTGGTGCGCAGTTACCAGCTTTTGGGGCGTGGTGTAGTTGCGAATCATAAAACAAAATATGTTCCTTTAGGTTTTTTCATTGACAAGAAAACACCGAACCACTGCCTCTACTTTCTGTGTAGTCCGATCGGCGATCGCTGAAAAAGACACTTGTGAGTATATTTATTAAAAACGACAGCGTTAAATATACATTGTTTAAAATCTGTTAGACATTTTTGTAACTTATGGTAAGTGTATTCTGTATATGTTTTAGGAAATATAATTGCGTTTGTGGTATCCGTTATTAATTATTCGACGTTTTCTGCCGTTGCATTTCCGTCTGCTAAGAAATAAATAATAATAATAATAATAATGATAATGATGATGATGATGATGTTGCTTTAAGGGCGAAAGTGTTGGCAGACATTTACCTGATAAAATGTCTACCGCTATCTCTCATTACCTTTGCAGCCGAATCAAATTGACTAGGTGGCATCCTGGCCTGGAATTGAGGTGAATAAATCAGGCACCACATAAATATGAATGCGTCAATACAATAAGGATTTGGGTGTTGGTGTCAGACCCTTAATTTGCTAATAAAATAGACTGATTTGAGGTTGCCCATTTTGTATCCTGTTTATCTTTCTCTCTCTCTCTCTCTCTCTCTCTCTCTCTCTCTCTCTCTCTCTCTCTCTCTCTCTATATATATATATATATATATATATATATATATATATATATATATATATATATATAGAATCTCCGTATATTCCAAATTAAAGGGAAGTACACAACCAAATGAAATCCAGCAAAGAAAATGGAGCCAGTGCTAATAAGAGAAAGAGAAAATAGATTTTAGAATATTGCTCAACACCTGTAAAACTCAACGTGGTGAATTTACAATTTTATTTATTTATTTATTTATGTTTGTTTTAGATTTTCAGGCAAAATATTTGCAACATCATGGCAACTGTAAAGGACAAACTGATCCAGGAAGTTAATCCTGGAGCGCCTACGGTGGCCAGGTCAAAGGTCACTATTGTAGGTGTGGGACAGGTGGGGATGGCCTGTGCGATCAGCATACTTCAGGCAGTAAGTTTGTAAAATAATCAAACTTGTGTTCTATAATCGTGCTAGGACCATCAAGCATCTTGAACATAAAGTGGCTATGTTGACCCGGGTAATGGAGTGTATGTTACACATCATTATTTGCCATTTTTATAGGTAATTTAGAGAATATCTTTGTTAAAGCTATAATTGTGTTTGAGTACATAGCCCTATTGTGCTTGGTTTATTGACTTGGATATAAGCCTGGGATATATATGTATACTGTGTGTGTGTATATGTACATACCAATATTCATGACAAATGAATAACCAGTATCTATTATAGCAGCAACACATTTTGAGATCGTTTCTTCATATTTTGTCCAATAGCTGTATTGTGGCTTCCAACTGCGTTTCAGAATTGATAAATGCATTGCTGCTGAGTACAAGCCCTTTAACTACAACATTTCAAACGTGATGGAATGATCTGTCTCGTGAATGGGAAAAGCTCAGTAAAACAAGCCGTCCAAAACTCTCTCTGTTCATCTTTATTTTGTAGAATATAGCTGATGATGTTACTTTGATTGATGTGATGGAAGACAAACTGAAGGGTGAAGTTATGGATTTGCAACATGGCAGCCTCTTTCTTAAGACTACTATCACAGCTGCTAAAGGTACGTTAGGGAAGAAAAAACATGTTTCAACTAGCAAGTAGTCCACACACTGACATTGATATGATATAAATATAGATAAAAAAAAAAAAAGCACGTTTCCTAGAAACTTGCCTTGCAAAACACTCAAAGGAAACCAAGCCTAGTGTTAAATCGGGTGGTGTTTGCCAGGAAGCTGAGTCAGTGATTCACCATACCTCAACTGTCTTGTGACACGTACACAACCTCTTATACTGCATTTATTATTATTATTTGTTTATTTAGCAGACGCCTTTATCCAAGGCGACTTACAGAGACTAGGGTGTGTGAACTATGCATCAGCTGCAGAGTCACTTACAACTACGTCTCACCCGAAAGACGGAGCACAAGGAGGTGAAGTGACTTGCTCAGGGTCACACAATGAGTCAGTGGCTGAGGTGGGATTTGAACCGGGGACCTCCTGGTTACAAGCCCTTTTCTTTAACCACTGGGCATGTGAATATTCCAGGTTTTTTACCCAAACACCTCTTCCATTTACAAACAAGCATTCAAGTGTTTTTGCATATATGAACTTTATGACCAAAATATGTATCAATTGGTGGAAGCAGAGTATAATGCTATTTGAATTATAGTAGTATCTAATTTGTGTTGGGAGAACAAATGGTTTTAAGTTCTCCCTGTTGTAGCACACACCTGTGTGCAGTATAAAGCACACCATAGTGTCCCATAGTACTTCACCTGCAAGTGGCATCTGTCTAGTGTAAAGGAAAATCAAATCTATGGCGTGATGCCTTGGTGGTAAAGGCTTTCCTACGCACACCATCCCCCTGGTGCAGACAAGGTCAATTACAGCAAGTGCAGAGTGCAAGGAAGATGAAAAGCGTGGAGTGGATAAAACATTTCTTAAGTGAACTTGATCACCCTAAAGCACAACAGCACGTGTTGTAATGTGCTATACTGAAAGGGTTTTATTATGAAACCTGCTTTTCACGTGAAAGCGTGCTTGAAAGTATGAGTAACAGGCAATATATTTTAAAGTCCCTTGGGTTGTCTTGTTTTGTGTGTGCTTTTTTTTTTCTTTTAGATTTTTGTATTTGCAGTTGTTGTGTGTTTTGTTGGAGAATACATTTTTCCAGGCCTAAAACTTTTACTTTACTGAGCTGATGAGACTCGAAGGTGTTAAGGTTGATTCTTTTAAAGGTCCGTGTTTTGTATTTTGCAGACTATTCAGATACAGCAAATTCCAAGTTGTGCATCATCACGGCTGGCGTTCGTCAAAAGGAAGGGGAGAGTCGCCTGAACCTGGTGCAGAGGAATGTTGAAGTGTTTAAGCACATCATCCCTAACCTGGCCAAGTACAGCCCAGATGCCATCCTCCTTGTTGTTTCCAATCCAGGTAAGTGACGATAACACACGGCCATTTAAGTGAGGTGAGGATGATCATTTTGTAAAGCTTAGCCATTTAAACAAATTACTTAAATGTTAAATGGGGAGAATTTAATTCACATTGGAAATCATTTTCATTAAAGGGTCTCTTCACTGTCTTTTGAACGGAGGAGATCCTCTGGGTATTTCATGTAAAGCAAATTGTTTAACTGTGGTGTTGTCTATTGGAGTAATTATAAATATAACTGCATCTTTTTTATCGCCCTACGATCTATGTATTGTATGAATCAGAAATTGTGATCAAGTAGCCCAGTAAACAATATAAAATAACTTGCTATTTTGATAAATATGCATGAGCACTAATGACTAAAGAGGTGTCTGCTTTCCAGATATAAAATTCTTTGGTTTAGGTTAGACTTCCTGTTTGTTTAATTTTATTGCTAAACGAATGAGGTACGGTAGGTGAAAACTGGGCTTCTCTTGAAAGTCTGTTGCCTTTCCTGTTGCTGCTGTAGTGGATATCCTGACCTACGTGGCTTGGAAGCTGAGTGGATTCCCCAGCCACCGCGTCCTGGGTAGCGGCACCAATCTGGACTCTGCCAGGTTCCGCTTCCTGATTGGGGAGAAACTGAAGATCAACTCCACCAGCGTCCATGGCTACATCATCGGGGAACATGGGGACTCGAGTGGTACGCGTGGTGTAGACGCAGTTTTCTTTTCTTTTGGTTGGTTCAGTGTCGCCAAAAGATTGTTTGATTAGCCTCGCCTGCTGTTGTGATAATTTTGAGCACACTGTAGACGTGTATCCAGGTTGTTTTTTCTTTTTTTCACAGCTCTGTGTGTGTGCATACAGCTTTCACTTTGTTTGACATGTGTATAAACACAAGTTAAATACAGGAGAATAATCAATCTTCTGTTATGTTTAGTCTTGGTGAGGTGTGAAAGGAACTCCGATTTTCAACTCTGTTTTGTCAATAGTCCCTGTCTGGAGTGGAACCAATGTGGCTGGAGTCAGTCTCCAGTCTCTGAACCCTAACCTGGATACAGGGAAGGACCCTGAAGAATGGAAAAACATTCACAAGCAAGTCGTGGAAAGGTATGGAGCTGCAAATAAAACTTTTTGGCCTGAGAATTACCAGATCATTACTGACCAAAACCAGTCTGCAGTCTTTGGTAATTGCTTCAGTTATGTGTTCATGCTTATTGCATGTTTCTGCTACACAGATCACTTTGCATGTCTAGAAGAGGTAGCTGCGATGTCTAATTAGGGTCTCTAGGGTGAATATAATATCCCCATACTGGGGTATTGGCTTGAATTGATAAATTCTTGTGTTTTCTGTCCTTCACAGTGCTTATGAAGTGATCAAGTTGAAGGGATACACCTCTTGGGCCATTGGGCTGAGTGTGTCTAGTCTTGCCCAGTCAATCTTGAAGAACCTCCGGATTGTCCACCCAGTATCCTACCTCATCAAGGTAGGGGAGTCCTCCACACAATTCAATATTTCTGCAATGGCAAGCGGGCTTGAACGCCAGTGTTTTAATCTTGTTGTGTTGCTGCTTACTGAAATATAAAGACTCGACTAGTTCATATTTTATGATTTTTAAATGTTAGTCCAAAACGAGGGAGTATTATGCCTCCCAGACACCCCTGCACACACATTTTTATAATGTTGCCCACCATAGGTGGTGCCTAGTTAGGTTGTTTAGGTGACTCATTTCAACCCAGTTCTGACAGTTAACTCTTTTAAGGTGCAAGGGACATGTGTCCCACAAATAATGCACCAAACCGGGCTTATAATGTACTGACAGGTTGGATCTGGTCATCCAAATTGTCCTCTTCCTCGTGATACTGGAGTTGCTCTAAAATGTATTAAATTTCTCCGTTCCTTGTGTACGCTATTTATTTATTTATTTTTTTAAAGGGCATGCATGGAATTAAAGAAGACGTTTTCTTGAGTCTGCCCTGTGTGCTGGGTTCGTCTGGGGTCTGTGGTGTCTTGAAACAGCCACTGAAAGAAAGTGAGACCACCCGCCTGAAGAAAAGCAGCGAAACCCTCTGGGCTGTCCAGAAAGAGCTCAAATTGTGAACGAACCGTGCAAAAGAAAGCTTGCTGCATAGTTTAGTGTTCGAGGCCGTGCTAAGTAAGGGCTTGTAAGCACAGCTCTAATTCTGTGCTTGTTAGATGCTGAAATGTTGTAAAGCGATACTAAAACATAACTAGGTGATCCAAGGATGCTACTGCTAAGTCTCAATATTTAAACTCTCAAGGCCAGTGCATAGAGGATCCTTTCTTTACAGATGTAAAGGTGCTTTACTATACAACTACAGGATCCTTTTAGCTACAGATGTAAAGGTGTTTCACTATAGCCTGTTAAACCTGAGACTTGTGCAGCTTGCTGTTCTCTGTTCACTGCTTGATTGCCACTGTGGATTATTGTGAATGTGCTTGAGCTTTAACTGTGTGGTTAAATGAATGACTGCAGAAAAGCTGTTTGGCAAACAAACGAAATCTTTTGAAAACAAATATTAAATGCTATTCAACAGTAATATGCTTGTACTGTGCCTTTTGTCTCATTTTACATGTGGTATTTCATGATGTGTGGCTTTTAGGGATAGAATCTTTACCTGTAGTAGTTCTACCAGGTACAACATGAACCAGTTTCTGCAGATTTACCAGCAGATGGCAGCATTCTTGTATGTCAAATGTCCTTCTGTGTCCAGCAGGTGGCAGTGTTGACAGAACATCCCTTTTTTTATTGTATCTAATTTTGCATGTGTTACTTGGGCATTACCCCCTGCATTAAAATCGCTTGAATAAATCTTGATAATCCACCTGGAATATGCACAGAGTGAAGTGTGCCCAGTGGGCATCATTAATTGCCAGCCTTGGTCTCCTCTCTTCCAGCGGTGGATCACCAAGGTGACAGCGGCCCTGGTGTACAGCGTCTTCTGCTTTGGGGGATTTTAATATATAATAAACCGTCAAGCTGATGTACTGCATGCAAGACCAATTCATTTAACTGTGCTTTACTGTACAATTACAGTACTACATTATATTGAGTTGCTTAAGACTAACAAAGCTGGGACTAAACATTGGGGCTGCACCTGGCGATCTACCTTTCCATGACACTAATATAACAGAAGCAGTGTGGATTCAGGAGCAGTCCCAATTCAGTTTCGCTAAAGAAACTTGGGTTGGGTCAAACACATAGCGTGTAATACCCAACATCTCCCTTTATAATAAACTACTTACAGGGGGAGGGCTTCACAAAGTAAGGCATGCAAACAGCCTTGCCTAACCTTGCAGGTGGTGAGAACTGTGGACATGTTGAGTTTGCTGTTCTCCTGTTTAAGATTGAAATTCTGCTACTGGCCACCAGGTGGTGCAGTTGTATTTGTTTTCGTGAACTGGGTGTGGATATATTTTATATATTTTTATTTTTTACTGTTCAAAAATAATGAAGAATGAACAGGACAATTCGATTTTGTATTCCCAGTAAATGTCTATCGGTTTGAATGAATAACCAGGCAAAACCATCTCAAGTGACGATTTGATTTCTAATACAGGTTCTGAATGCAGATCCTGAAACGTAACGAGCCAAGGAGGTCTCCGTTGTATTTGATTGTAGGATTGCATTGTGTTCCACAGCATGGCTATTGTTAGCTCAGCTTCCTGCTTTGCAGTAGGTGGCAATATTTGTGTTTAATTTGGCAAGAGCGAGAAGAATGGGTTTGTTTGTGAGGTGATGTACAGAAGAGCATACTAAGCATTACTAAAACAAGGTGTGTGTTTTACATTGTTTAGCCTGACATCCAACACTTCTCTCTGCTACACACCTCTGACCAATTGACAGTCTCATTCCACAGGGAAAACTTTATCTCATCTGTATTTGCACATAATAACATAAATGCAAAGAACTCTGTGCTGTGCCTGCACAGGACTATTCAAAGCAGAACCAATTCTATATACTGTATTTAACGAGAACCCTGACCCCATAGGGTGTGTGTGTGTGGTATACTGACCTGAAACAGACGGCTGTTAATGGAGGTCCTAACTGCTGTGGAGATGGGACAGGCTTGTAGTTCTCAGAAGAGCTTCACTGCTGTCTCCAGGGAGGAAACATGTAGTACCATCCTCTCCATGTTTCAGGTGAAAGCCAGCATTTGGTTATGTTTCTATGGGCTCACAGTGGGTAACAGCCTCTTCCAGGCCCTGGCTCTGTAGGCACTCAGAGCTACACTAGCCTCAGCTGCTCCTTGCCTGGATTTCTGCAGGTACAGGTTAAAGAAATGTCTCCCAATGAGAATGAAAGGAAAAAAGACACCATTGTAAACATGGAGGTCCATTTCTTGACAATGACATTAACTGGCAAATGACCTACTGTAGCACTGTGTGTTCTTCACTGCATTGCTTTTAGCTGTGTTTCTGAATTATAATACATTGGATCAGGCAATGGGTTATTTTAAATTGAAGCCAAATATCTTTTAGGATTTTTTTTTAATGTATGGCTGCTTTCATATGCAAGAAAGTATTCAGCTTACATACCGTATGTTACACTAGAACAATTCAACCACTTATGCTAACAGCAATTACAATTCTTATTTCCTGAGGCAGGTATAAAGATGAATTTACAAGGCTGATTTGTAAGAGGGACCAACCAGGTTCAGTTTCCATGTGCTGGAAATATAAACACTGTAGTGTTACAATATTCTAGAACATTTCAAACCAGTGTTAACAATTACACATTGGATGGTAGTAATGAAGCCAGTCTAATTAATCAGCTGTAACTGTAATCTTTTACTTTTGTAGGTAAAAATAACTTTTTTATATATAAGCAAATGTAGTTAAAAGCATTTTACGCAGGACAATAAACTTCTACAATAAAATCAAAGCCTAAAATCCTAGTAACACATAATCAGCTAGTTTCACAGTCCCCGGTTAGTACTAATGTCGGACTGAGTACCTAATGTTACATTAGAGAGTCTGAGATAAGTGCTAATTGAGGGTCTGTGAAACCAGCTGTATATGACTTTACAAATTCAAAAGAACAGTAGGACAGAACACTGGATGCCAAGATGGAACCTGTTTTATTATTTTATTTATATAACTTCACAGGTTCAGTTTCATTCTTTACAGTGAAACCTTAAATGTCATGTTCCTATCTTGCAGTTGATTAGTAGATGCAGTTGATATCCACAGAGGATCTAGGAAAACCTAGAAGCAATGATGTATCTAGGCATCAGATTGCTGAAAAAATATTTTGGAAAAAATGAAAAGAACTATGTCAATAATGACAAAAAACAAGTACTAGAAAGAAATCTAGAAAGATAGGATGACACAGAAAATCGATAGGGGGCACTCCAGGAATGGAAATGAGACTTCCATTGCATAACAGTATGATCCATTCCTGGTTTTACTATCAGTTTAAAAAGACACACATAAGCTTGTTACCTATACACTGTGGCTAATCAGGCTGGTAGTAAAACCAGGGATGGGTGAAATTGCCATGCAATAAGTCTTATTTCCATCCCTGCACTCTATCTTAATAATGCACTCTAAAACTGAGTTTTTCTTGCATGTGAAAAAAAAAACATTCTATAAATCACCAGCTGGATAAAATACATGTCAAGAGTATTTAGATCTCTTATTGTTTAGATCATTAAAGAATGTCAATTATCTAGCTGGTTTTGTACATTAAGCCGTTTTTAAATGTATTATATTGGGAGAGGTGGTTGATACTGGACCACATTAGGAACTGACTTGCCCACTAAGCTAACATGGTTTTAGGGTTATCAATTGGTGGGATAATGACCGCTCTAACAGGAAGCTGATTGGCTGGGATGATCCATAATGTTTATAACGAGTAAAACTCGTTTGTCTGGGATCCCTTCCAAAAATGTTATAACATCAGGACACACTGCGCCTGCCTGATTGGACTGGGTGACTGGAAAAGGGATTCCTCTTTCCATAGCCTACAGTCTCCTATACTGCAAAGTGGCTGAACACCTTATTAGATCTTGTTCCACTTTATAAGATTTTGCTGTGTGCAGCCCCCTTCTAATATGTTCACAGGCAGACGAGATTAAGAGGGCTGCTCTGGCAAATTTTCCTAACTGTCTTCAGCTGCGTGTGCTATTTCCGTTTTTTTAAAACGTGATGCTGTTGTGTATTTTGCATACCCTTTGCATAATTAGATCATTCCACAAAGCTCAAACACTGAACCTCTGTCCTGCCATGAAGGACTGCACCTGCTATTCGGTCTGCCCACTCATTTGTTTCCCTTATGACCTGAGCCAAGTTTGAACCCAGCTCTTAACCCACCTTGCCAAATCGTTTGTGGTTTTCAATGAAAATAACGTTTGTATTTGGTTCATGCAACACAACTGGCAAAAACTGCACTGCAATGAGCATTGTCAGTCTCAAGTTTTATCCACCAATCTGTTCCCGAATGCGCACTGAAAACCTAATTCATCAAACAATTACAGCTTGTGGCTCCTCTGATATTTCAACACTACAATCACAAGACGGACACACATCCCTGAGGAACTCGCCTCACTGTCTTTTGCCACCTCTTTCTCCAGCTATGCTAATTCTGCAGTTTGATTTTTCTCCGAAGTGAAAGCCTTGTCTGCCAGACGCTAGCCACTTTCCAAAGCTGCCTGCATGCCAGAAATTGCTATTGACATTTCAATTTTGCTTGATTTTATTTTCCTCCTTTGATGGCATAATAGGGGAGAGTTACATTTGAATAAAAATAAAAAAAAAAACAGTACATGCCTGGGAGAGGAATGTACATTTTTTCGTTTTCAATTACAATTCTATTTCAGAGGAGGTAATGCAATTAAAGGATAATTTGTAAAGTGCAGATGCGAGGATAGGATCAGAAACAGTTATCCTCTAGCTTCATCTTTTATATTTACGGTAT
This sequence comes from Acipenser ruthenus, assembly GCF_902713425.1. NCBI lineage: Eukaryota > Metazoa > Chordata > Actinopteri > Acipenseriformes > Acipenseridae > Acipenser > Acipenser ruthenus. Next base: position 25,649,606 of record NC_081216.1, read on the forward strand.
GGGGCACCAATAGGTATTTCATTAGGGCTTGGAAAACAAATTTACAATGTGTGTTACATTAATGTCAAGAGACAAATTGTACGTTTATTTCTATTCATTTGACAGCTCCCAGGTCTTATATTTGATGGGTGTGCTCATTGTTGCAACATATGCAGCAAACGGTTTAGGTTTACATGCACGGTTAAACTAAGGTATTAGATAGAAAAAGAGGAAAATGTGACTATAGCTCGAGTCTAGGGTATAGTCTCACCGTTTACGATAGCAATTTACGTACATGGTGACAAATAGGACTGCTTAAGCAAATACTGGAGATGCTGAATTATTTCCCTTTAAATTGAAATGTTACCTCTGCAGTATAGAGCTTAATTATGTTCCTTCGGTGATTATGAAGAAAATAATGAAATATCTTCAAGAATTGCTGTTGTCCTACTCGGGCGATGATTGGCAAAGGAGAGGATGATGTACGTTGCTTTTGTTTTTATGTCTAAATGAGTAAAGATTTACAGCAGCTGGCATATTGTATCCCTCTAGTCAGCAAGCATTTTGGGTACACCAACGCTGTGTGTTATTGCGAATGTTCAGTTAAGGAGCAGCCATGGGGTGCCATCAGTAACATTTGCATTTTAAAGTAGATCGGTAAGGTGTTTGCATGCACTGCTTCCCACTGGCGCTGTGCTCCCATTGGCAAACATGTCTGTAAAGTATTATGCATCCCGTTGGAAAACTGTGCCATGTCAAGGGGATCTAGTCTACACATTGTGACCTTTCAGTTCTATATCGGTTCTTTCATGCTATCATTTTGTCAGCATTTAGGCATACTGTTGTTGAATTAGGTGTCTATCACGGTCTTTGTTTAAATTCTGGCAACACCATTGGCTTGTGTGGCATCTTTACTGACAGGTATACAGTGCTGTATAATATACAGCAACATTCAAATGAGACACGTATACTATGGCAAAATGATTAGACACCTTATTCGATCACATCTTCTAAAATATTCAGCATTCTAATGATAATTAAGACAGCGTTAAAAGTGTCTGAACCCATTTTGACATTAAGGGTTTTAGGTAGTTAAGTTTTTTTTTTTTTTGTCCACAAAGTAGATTATGTGTGTTGAACAAATGACCATTTGATCCACAGAATTGACCAGGGCTATGAATTCAGTTGACAGGGTGGGTTAAAGGCGGGCTGTCCATTGCGTAGCAGTATTTTTATAATCAATCGGGGCCCACTCCTGCCGTGTGTATGGATTACTGATGCGCTTGCCTTTAACAGGAGTCTGTTGCATTACTGGAGAGATCAGACAGTAAGATTAACTCGGAGGTGCAAGCAATCTGCATCAGTCATTTTTGCGTACTCTGATTTTTTGGTGACAAAGTGGATCGAATCATACTGTTTAAAAGACTCTGGGAAACTAATAAAGACTGTCCAAACTCAAACTAAACACTTCAAACAGCAATGCATTTTTTATTAACGCTTGTCTTTATATTCTGTCTGCAAACACTTTATTTGATTCATTTTATGTCGGACAAACTATTGAGTCACAAAGACACCACTACAGGTTATTTATCTACATCAGTCCTGAACTATTTCTCTGTTGAAATCTGTGATAAGGCTAAAATAATGACATGCAAATGTGACTAGCCACTGGAAGATAGAAAATAATGACCAGTCTAATCAATAGATTGAGGTACACAGAAGACGAATAGAAATGATCAGGGCAAGATAGATACAGACATTTGCAGTGAAACACAAGGCTGTTTCTATTTCACGAGACTTCAGGATTGTTCATAAAAAATAAAAATACATTTGTGTTGCTTACTGGTAAAATACTTGTCATGATTGAATCAATGCGCTTTTAACATGAAATACTGCCTGGAATGATAGCGTATGTTACACAATGGTGAACATTATATATATATATATATATATATATATATATATATATATATATATATATATATATATAGGTGTGCTCATTATAAGTGGTTCCATTTACACAGAATAGTAAAATTGCTCATATGATGTGGGAGTGTTATATATGTGTGAATTATGCAGAATGAGGGCACAGTGTTATGCTTTTGCTTGCTCTCTGGATTTAGGGAATAAAATACGTCCAATTGTTTTATATAGGGGTATAAATGCATTTATATAATGTAGCTTAATGCATTAACCACCATTATTCAACAGACACCTACAATGAATGCCATCCGATAGAAGACAGGGAAGAACCATAAAAATATTCTTAAATATGAAGATGATCTCAGTGCAATGACAAGTAGCCAGCTTCTGGAGAGATACATTCAAGGCTAGAAAAATAATTGCAGATCTTCTTGGTAGTGGTACATTTAAATAAAGTAGGGAAAGCCTTGTTATGTTTTGAGTTCACAAGCCACAAGAAAACTTCAGTATTGATCTGGAGTTTACATTTTATCGGAGCTGAGGGTTCACTTTTCATTAAAGTATATTAATGCCAAAGTCTGTGTAATTAGTGGAAAGTCAATCCCCATTACTAGTTAACACTACTGAACATCTGCTTTCTTTAATAAAAAGCCATGCCTAGTATAAAGAGAGTGAATCAATAAACAGCTACATTTAAACCTGTTCCAGTATGCATGCAGAACTTCAATTACAAGCCCTGATTTCAATTCAAATTCACCTTTCGCTTCTATATTTGCCTGCTTATATAAAAATGTGACCTTGGCAGAAAAACCCTCCATTATTATTTATTTCTTAGCAGACGCCCTCATCCAGGGCGACTTACAATCGTAAGTGTGTCCACACACCTATTACAGGGGTAAATTATACTTGTCAATTAAAAAATGCTATAAAAGCAAAACAAAAAAAACCCAAACATTCTTCCATTCTAATTCCATTCCATTCTACTCAGTACAAAGCTTCCATTAAAAAACGATTGCATGAAAAATAAGACTGAAACACTGGCAGCTGTCAACTGGAGTAAAAATGCAAAGAGCAGTGAAGAATGTTCAACACTGGGTAAGAGAATGCTTGATTTGAATGCAGCAGAACTGACTGGAGGTAAGAGCAGGAGAAGCTGTTAGTGAAATTAACTCACAAAGTTATTAGCATGTCAGATGTTGTTCTGTACAAGGGATTGAAATTTCAATAATTCAAGAGTCCAGTCAATCACAGTGAGTAGAGTCCCCAATATGTCACATGATACTCGCTGTTAACAAGTACATCAGAAATACAACCCAGTTGCTGGCATTTACTTGCAATTGCTTTTATGCATATGATTAACCCATTGGGCTAATAAAACTAAAAAACAGATGATTTGTAACATGCACAAATGATTTAATACATTCATTTCAAATCCACTCAAGCTGTATGGCTCATCCTGGGCATCTTATTGTAATATTGGGATCGTCGTGCTTGAAATGCACTAAAACTGTATCCATTCAATTCTCCGATTTTGGTCAATGAATTTGTGCTACAATGTTTTAGATCAGTGCATGAAAAGTTATTTCTGTATCTCTGTATCTCTTTCATCTCCCCTGACAAACAGAACTGCCTGTCAGTTTATGAATGCTTAATATAACTAGATCAGCAGCCACATTATATAAAGTGCAAGCCATTCGATGATGCTAACTGGACAAGACCTTCCCCTGCACTGTGCTGGGAATTGTAAGTGCTGAGTGTCTCCTCTCTGGTGAATTGAGGCCTGAGCTGTGACCCAGAGGTCAGTCAGCATGTCTTCTTCAGTCTGTGTCCACCATCGGCATGATCAAGCAAGGTGTGATAGAATACAGAGGTAATGGTCAAAGTGGAATTGCTTGAGAAAAGAGACGAAAGCACAAGTAAACTAAAGATAAATAGAACACATAAAGATAGCATATTAACAGATACATACTATTTAAATAATAATACGTCTAATACTACTACTGCTACTACTACTACTACTACTAATAATAATAATTAATATTTGATGTTCAGTACCTTGGCTTATCATGTACCGTACTAAGGGTGTTCAAAGCTGTGTTCATTTTATGACACAGAATTCTTTTTGATCAAGGCTTTACAGACTCCCATCAAGGGTTTCAGTAATGACTCCAGCACAGTGCTGAGATTTCAGGTCACTAAAGGGAAATAAAATGCTGGCCGTGCAGTGGAACAGGACTTTATCTTTTAAGCTGGACAAGAAAAAAAAAAAAAAAATCACAGATTCAGCATGAGCTAAATAAATATTCTCACATGGGGCTTGCCCTAATAAAAGCTGGATCCAAACACTTTGGGACGGTGCTGAATAGAACATGATTTATTGGAGACAAATGTTGGCTAATTTATAGACTGCACCTCAGGCTTGACAGGCGATATGGAATTGGGTTTTACTACAGGAGTGAGATCGGGATGATTAGTTTTAGACTGCGCTAGCCAGTATTCTGGACAGAGACAGATAATTAGATGCAGAAGTAGTGATCATCACTTTGAACTGCAGTTACATAACCCGCCCCCCTTATTAATGGCTTTTGACCCTGACAGTGACTGAATCCAGGGGCAAAGAGAGAGGCTCTCTGTAACTCTGGCATATTTCATATGAGGATGGGAGCACCTGTTTTATGAATGCTTTTTAAAGAGTATAAAAGTTCCAGACTAGCTGTGTATTCCGATGTCTGTCTGGTAAGGTCTTGGCTCTTGGTGTAAGGGTCATTGTTTCCTTGTCACCCCCACCCCCCGGAGATCATTTACCCACGGAGCCCTCGGATTCCCATGGGAGCCTTAAATTACTGCTGTTCAGAAACAGCGCTGGAGAGCAAAGGGTTACGGACCAGAGATATGTAAATAAAGCAGTTTGGTTTACCTATAGGCTGCTATGAAGTTGGTATAGAAACTGGTTTTGTTTTGGAGCTTTTAATGGGAGGAGTAGGATTGAAATGAAAATAATCTTTATTTTTAAAGAGTCCAGGACAAAGAAGATTGGTATATAACCAATGCGTTAACATTTATTTTCTTTCCTTATTAGCATTAGGATCTTTTCAAAGATCTTGGTTCTTCCCGGCTAAGAGAAGAGTTTCCACCATTTGATTGTAGTGAGTCCCTGTTTAAAGCGAGGCACTGTCTCCAGGGACAAAGGCTTCACAGCTCTTCAGTGAAAACAAAAATGTTTAAATAGTTATCAGAGAAACGCGTTCATTTTAAACAGAACCTCTACTCTTCACACAGTTTGTCTCTGTTTAATATAGTACCATTTTTAAGAATTCAATACTTTACTAGTCATGTGTGTAGAATGACATTTTCTTTAACATTCACATGAGATGACAAAATAACTTGTAGTTTGTTTTCCAGGTCAGGTAACTTATTTTTTAATGTATTTTATTTTCAGTTATAGATTGCAGATGCTCTAGATTACAGTGCCAGTAGAACGTCTGTCTCTGAACATCGACCCTTCAATTGGAGGTGACTGCACACCCTTATCAGAGGCCCCAGATTGTGGATGAAAAGTCGGCCTTTCAGGGCTAATAAAGAGACAATAATTGTACTTTGAATGTATGCCTTCCATTTGTTTTGCTCAGTAATGTGCATGGTTTGACTACAGTTTAATTCTACTGGAGCAGGAAAAGCTGCGTTCTCCTTCCAAAAGTAGGAAGACAACATTTCTGGTATTCAAAAAGCCATGATATAATAACATTACATTTCTGTAGGAACCTGATGGCGCTGTGTTGTCTCTAAAAGTACAATCCATTGTCACATTAAAAGCATGAATGCTTAATGGGAATCAGATTTTGATGCAATGCAATTGCATATACTAACATAACAAAAATAGCTTACCCTTTACAGTGCTATGCATATACAATAATATATCCTGTTTCTGTTATCTGTACACCTTATCAAAAAACATGCAGCTAATATTTGTATTACAAAAAACACACAAAAGGCATGTTTGGCAAAAAGTACCACCATGCAGAATGGTGCAGTGTGTGTCTATAGAATTGTTCTGTTTCAAGTGCTGTTAAGCCTTTCTGAACATGTTTGCTACCCACATGCTTAAGATGCTGCACCAGAGAAACAAAAATAACCCTTTCTTTCTTGTAAAACTCAATTTCTTTGCATAAGTGCACCTGCGTTTTTTCTTCCTTTAAAACATATTGTTCACCCAGGAGGACCCAGCCAAGACGCCACATTGAATTTACAGCTGAATGAATTGGATGAAAATAAATAAATTCCCAGTGAAAGCTAGTACCGTAATGTTTTGAACATAACGCGCATTCTTTTAGAAATGATGTGTGATATATACAGGCACAGAAACGTATACAAGGTCCTCTGTATACTATAGTAATAACATTCAACGTTCTGGATTGAGCTACTCTGGAAAAGTTGAGATACATCTCACTCTGCATCTTACAGCACGTTGCACAAGGGAAGCAAAACAAAGACCAGTTTCTTTTTTACATAGGGTACTAGGTATAGTATAAAGATTGTGGTAAAACGAGTATCTGTTCAAAATGCAACGCTTACAAAACAATGTATCTTATTCAATTTTCAAATGTGTAATTTTTTTCATTTTTAATTAAAACAATGTTATTTATACTTTGGGCTAAAAACCTTCATAGCGTGAATGACAAAAAAAGTGAACATTAAAAAAAAAAAAAAGCAGCACATTGCACTGTCTCAGCTGTGCAGTGCCACTATAGAGTATCAGCTGCTACTGCCAGTGTTATGCAGAAGGGAAATTCTTCTATCAGGGACTGTGTTAGATTCATGACCCTGCCACAACCTTGAATTGACCCTAAGCTGTTGCTGATGGGAACTGAAGAATGACTCCTGTCGACATGATTGCTGCTCTCAGATGAATCAAAACACAGAGGGCACAGAGTAGCACATTAAGCTAGCAACCGAAATATATCACAGCACTTTTATATAGATGTATGGACTTTTCTCCAGGCACATAAATGACTAGGCTATGCACTTGTGTTTTGGCAGATTATAAATGGAAGATAAACTATTTTTTCTTCTCTTAAATTATTCTCAGTTCATCGTTTTTTTTTTTTTTAGGCTAATATGAATAAAAATGTAGATATTTGAAAAATTGTTTAATGAAATGTAACATTATCACTCTAAACAGTCGGCTGAACCCAACCCTGTCAGCCACTTTTCTGTCAATTTGTGTTATCTTACAGATTTTTTTTTTTTTTTTTTTTTTAGTGTGGATGTCCTGTAGACAGCGCAAAAGAAAAACAGTCCTAACTCAAACAATCTGAAGGCAATAATTGCAATTCTCGGAAATAAAATGTATTAAATCAACAAAACTGTCTAAAATAGAAATCATCACACATGTTTTGCTACTAAAATGTTAAAACGCTGCTACCCCAAAGGTGTTACCTTTGCCAATGTGTATTGTGCCTAGAAATTGTACAATAACACATTCTATGTTAATATAATCTCTAATGGCCATTCACTTATACATTTAGACAACCCACACGTTTGTAAAAAGATGTGAGGTTTCTTTTCAACACTGAGACTGGAGATAATAGAGTCCCCTTTAAACCAGTAAGAATTGAATTCAAGCTTACAACATGTTATCTCAGTCTTAATTCCCCAATTCAGTTTTTTTTAAATCAATTGGATTACATTTTGAATGCCGTTAAAAAGGCTTACAGAAACGCACTGCAGAAGTGTAAAAATAATATCACTGCATTCATATATATAGGATGTGGAACGGATTTCAAAATAGAAAAAAAAGTGTTATTTTAGCCACTGCTACATGCAGACTTGATACAGTGAAGAATTACTGATCTGAGTTCTTTGGCATGTTCATAGGACTTCGACACCTTCTGAATATGGATACCGGCATGCTATTTTCCACAAGCAAGTGTCTTCTGCCATGGTGCCCATGTAAAATGACATTTTATGACCTTGCACAGCGTCTGGAGCTTCCCTTATCTGTTCATCTTGGACTGATTTTGAACACCTGAATTAGTCCTAACTAGAATTTATACGGCCAGCATAACAAAAAGACATTTAGGTATCAAAGTCAGTCCCCTCCTCAGCCTTGACTTTACTGCATACAACAGCTATCAAGCCTGCATGAAGGGTAAGCTGACAAATCTCCAATATCAATAGCAGCTGTCAGGACAACACAGGGTAATAGCCATCCTTGTCAAGTGCACCTATTAATTCCTGTGCTAGGATAATTAATAGACTTCACAATCTGGCTGAGAAATCAAGGTCTGAAGCTTTATATGGACAGTTTCACATCCTCCTTGTTCACGAAGAGCATCAGAAACTGTCAGAGAGGCACAAAGCTTTGGAAGAACCCAGTAATCTTTTATGCAGTATTTTTTTTTTAATGAAATTCAAATGATAAATTAGAAATACAGACCAAATTATATATTATATAAAAAAATATAATATATATATATATATATAGGAAAATCTGACATTGGGTGTTCCATTATAATTTCTGAGGATGTTACATGACTAAGAAGCGGAACAGAATTCTGCAGTGCCGGGACATTTCATAACCATGTTCTGTAACATTACTCTATTGCTGCTTTAAAAAAAAAAAAAAACAGTTACATTTCATTGTCTTTAAAAATGGATTCACAGGCTTGATCTCCTAAATCAAAAAAGGGCATTCCCTTTGATGTATTTTGCAGTAATAGAGGTATTTTTTTCATAGTTCTTTTTATAAAAGCACTATGGTTCACTGGTGGATATTGTATCTTAGATAGTAATAGAGTGTTTCATAGATATATAAACCAGTAGGATTCTAATCATAACCACAAGGGCAGTGGTTCCCAAACTATGGGGGCTGCAGGTCATAAAGATTTTTGAAAAGATAATACACTGGAAATGCATACAGAGGCTATTGTGGGTCATCTTTAATGGTACAAGTGCTCCTTTGAAAAAACAGTGTTTCTGGTAGCTTTAAATGCGGTTAATCCCTGCACCATTTAGTGTATTTACAGCTAGAAACCTCAGAGACACATGGCTGGAATGTTTGGATGTCTTTGAGTGCCAGTGGTAAAAAGTTCAAACTTTCTTTAATACGAGGCAAGCTTTCTGTCTAATAAAGAGAGCAAGACTAAACTTCATCCAGGCTCCAAGCTGCCCACCAAACAGCAGCTGCTGTGGTTTAGTCACATCACTAGACAGCCATGGATATTTGACAGTGCTCTGCAAACATACAACAAGGCTAGTATTAATATTCTAGCAGGGTTTTCGCATGTAGCATGATATTTTAGTTCCAGGGATTCAGGCTTTTTAGAAGGATATGTTTGCTGTATCTCCCACAGGTAATTCTATTAATTTTGAAATGCATTGAAGATCAGGCACATATATACACACACAAATATCTTTTTTTCATATTGACTTCTAGGGTTATACTAATATGATTAAGGATTATGATAATGCTTAAACAGGTCTGGGGATATAATTTGTATCGGTGGTTGGGGGAAGTTAATTGGTTTGGCTCCTTTGATCTATAGATGGGTGGAGTGAACTGAATTCTGGCATTTGTATTTTAATGGAATCATGTTGTGTTCTGGTATGGACCCAGACAATACTTTAAAAGGTCAAATGTTATTTTTCTGGACCCATATATTTTCCAGCCCCAACAAATTAATTTGAAGAATGTTCCCCAAAAATAATGATTTTTGTAAAAATGTTCCAAGCAAAAATAAATAAAATAAATAAATAAATAATATAGAAATTCTGGTGAAAAACGATGGATACAGTTTAAGGTTTCTGGTATGACAATTTAAGAAAAACAAATTCTGTAAAATATGCCTGAAAACATATTTGTTGTAAACGTTGGCATTGAAGACAATTGTTAGCTTGTTATGAAAGGTCATTGGACGTGTGTGTGTGTGTGTGTGTATGTGGACAGAAAGTGAGGATTAAAAAATACAATGTTTCAAGCTTCAGCAGTTTAAAAAGAAAATGTTATACGATGTAATGCATGACACCCAAGCATCAATTCCATATTGTCTGACCTGGAGAACCAATCTAATTCTGACTCATCTCCATTAGACTCCTATCTGCACCAGCAATTTAACTGGCTCTGCCCACTATAAAAAGAAAGGCTCCCTGAACCTAAATACATTCTCATGTAAACCACAGGGATCACAGAATCAAACGACAGCATAGCTTAACCTGACATGGATAAAATAAAGCTTAAAAAACAACACTGGATTTAAGCCATGGGAAAATGGCAAGTCCTCTAGCCCCAAACACTAAGCAGTTTATTCTGTGGTTGAATCATAAGACTGAGGATGATTGCAATCTGGCACTGGTTAATATGTCCTATGATAATCTGTTATACAAGATGAACAGAAATGTCATAAGAGAGCATTCAGTGAATGTGAATGCATGCTTCTGTTTGTAGAATTTTGATGTGGTATGTACAGAGGGTTTTTTTTTTTGTTTTCCCCACCCTCTAGTAACCTCTTAACTTACAGTGTTTCAAACATTTTGTTCAGAAGAAAGACAGGTATGTAATAAGTAAAAATCTTGCAATTTATTTGCATATAAAGGCGGCTAAATATATAATATCACAATAAATTTAAAAGAAACAAAAAACAAACAAAAAATGCATTTCTAAATTTCAATAAACAAAGTATTCAGTCAGAAAAGAAACGGTAGCATTTACAGTGGCAAAGTTTTTTTTTGTGCAAGCAAGATTGCATTTACACACAGTGCAAAATTAGAAAAAAAGAATTAAAATACAAATACAAGAAGATTTAGAATTTAAAAGGACAACTAAACCTTGTTTATGCGTGTGTGTGCGTATATATATATATATATATATATATATACTCACACGTACATACAGATATATATACACACACACACATTATATATATATAATATATATATATATATATATATATATATATATAAAAGCATTTAAGCAATTTGTTTTCTGTCAGGTTATACAGTAAGTATGCCAGATGCCTCAAAACTAAAAGCAGAAATAGGAGGTTTTAAATTGCAACTCAGAAGAAGTTGTAATTTTGTGAACAACTGCAGAACTGCAATCAGGTCACAGCTGAACGGCAAAATACAAACAATAGATTGAGAAGCACAGTGGCGACAGAAAACACATCTCAGCTTCCAAGGCTACTCTAGGTTTAGTATAATTAAGGTTATCCCCATGTACAGACAAATGAATCATCCATATTCTTCTGGATATGAACTTTGCGCTTTGAGTTTTACTTGAAAACACAAGCTAATTTCTAATTCATTTCCGATTCATCCGGCAATAAATAAATAGCAAGACTTTAAAAGTGTATTTTTCAACAAGGACACAGGGAATTCATGTTTAACAATGTGCACCTAGTTTATGTCAGTGTTCTTTACCCCCAAATGAAAGCCTAATCGTCCTGTAAGGGGTAGTTAACATATTACAACTGCATTTAACAATTTATCTAGCAAAATGCAAACAAAATATATATGGCAGGTATACAAATTCACAAAGCTTCATTTAAGAGCCAAACCATTTTTCAACAGCATTTTTTTTTTTTTTTTTTTTTTTTTTTTTTTTAATTATTACCAGCAGTTTACAAAATACCAAATAATTTGGAAAGAAACATTTAGTAGGATTCATAAGGACTTATTGTTCGAAAGAAATAGTAGTTTCTAGACCTGCCCGCTCCCTGATGTCGGTTAGTGCCTCAGGATCCTTGTGGGTTTGGGAGGTCGAATATGACTGGTGGATTGGTTGGCTGAAAACTGGCTGTACAGGTTGAGGCATTTATATATGTTGTGTATCCGTCTGTCATTATCCCATAACCTATCAGGGGAAGGGGAACAAAACAAAATGAGAGGACCCATTCCAATGTGTGACACAAATGTTACAAAATATCACATTCTGCGTATTGACTGAAGACCTGTTGCAGTGTTAACCAAGCCCAGTGTCAACTGCAATGGAAACAGAGCAATTCATAATTCACTGCAATCTGCAACCTTGGCACACCTGTGTAACTGTACTTCTACCATATCACTGATCAATTACAAATTTATTTAAATTTGCCATACCATCATTATTCTTGTATTTTCAACCACTTTTAGTGTAGCTGTGCTTGGCTATTTAGAATACATACAGTAAACATGTTAATATGTGTTGCTGTTTGTTACTTTTTAGTATGACTAATTATCATTTTAATTACTGCAGCATAATTGCAACCGGAATTTAACAAAATAGCATTGTAATTGCAATTTCAGAAAACAATTCTGCTGTAATTGCAATTGCAATTATAAAATGACCCCAGGCCTGGTGTTAACATTCATTCTTCTTCTATATCCCTCCCCAATTTGACCCAAAAAGGCTTCTGCCCTTCCTTGTAAATTTCAGGAGTAGCCTACAAAACCTAATTACCACTCACCTTCATGGATGCCTCCGAACACATGGAGCTTGGGCCTCACCCGCCTCTGCACTGTGTTCAGGAGCTCCACACAGCCGACCCTCTGTAATTCCTTTGGAACCCAGTCTCGAAAACCTGAGGCGAAATTCAATCAATACCATCATATTCACGGGATAAGGTTTCATCCAGGGCAACAATAACTCACTGCTCCAGCCTCTATAACGCAAAACAGCATTCCTGTTGTGCAGTACAGTATAGTTCACTTATACTTATAACCAAGGTTTAAAGAAGCGAAAGAGCAAGCATGCGTTAGTAATTAACAGCTTTACTTGTGATGCTGAGATTCCATTCCAAAGAGCTCTTTTATGCATAAACTGCATTACTGTATATGGAATTAGTTAGCCAAGAGTGATATGATTTTAACTGCAATTATTTGCTGGAAACATATATGTCATCAATTCTGTCAGTCTGCACTTCTAAATAGCCGGGTATTTTATTGGATTGACACAACTTCATGTCCTTGTAAAGGCTAATGAGATGCTAAGGCACTGGACCCTTTAACTATTTGCATATATAGACTGGACGCTGCTGATTAAGATGACCCTATGCATGTATGCATGTATGTATTTTTCTCTTTCAACTCTATAGACCGGTGCAGCAGGCTAGAAAAGATGTCTCTTCAAGACAACAGGCTGCTCCAGTTGTATGGGCAAATGCCACTCAAATCAGTAAACCAAAAACTTAACCTCATCTTAGTTAGTGCTGAAGGAGTTGTCTTACCAAGTGGAGGTCCATGGGTCATGAGGATATCAATGCCCTCTGGAATGAGGTTCCATTTGTCCAATAGAGACTGACCTCTCGGAAGGTTAAAACCCCACCCATTGAACCAGGGCGTCCTGAAACAGAAGAACCAGCCCTGAATGAGACTTGAGTTTCACAAACACTACAGAAATATTATAAACCAAATCAAGAGTCAAGAAATATGTGTTACAAAAGTCTACTAAGAGTACCTAGCATTCTGGATAAACTATAGCCACTCCTGCTGAAGACTAGACTATTCATGGTTCATGGTGGGGAAACATCATAATAGGATGGGGCTTTGTACCAAATACAGGTTTTATTTGCCTGTGAAAGTTTTGCCTTTTGAAAGTTAAAGCACTGAATTGGAACCATGCCTAAATAAGCATGCAGCTTATGTGCAATGTGAGAAGAAAAATACATTCAGATGTAGTTTACATCAAAAAGTAGATCATTTCTTAAGCTGATTAGAAGAAGTGCATTGCAAATAACGGTGCAAACTAACCCTGGTGTGGCACATGACTGGATGTGACTGTCTTTTAGCCTTGCATACAGAATGTCAATGTTCAATTAAGCACCCTGTAATCATTAAGGTGCTGCACATTCTTTACAACCAGCTCGTCAGACAGTACTTAAGTGAAAATACCAGTGTGTGTCTGCCAAAAACAGAAGAATAGACTCCCGTTTCTGCTGGTTCAAATGTAGGTTTTGCATCAGTAAATCACTTCCACACCTCTCATCAAATGCACGAGAATAAGTGAAGAGCGCAGTGTCATTCTAAGGGTCCTGGACCTCTTAAAACTTGGCAAGTGCAAAGCGGATCTGAGATCAGAATGACATTGTAAAATTGTACATCTCTATTTCTCTTTTAAAAACATAATTGCGCAATGACCTTGAGTTCTTATTTATCAGTTTCAGGAGAGGCAAGATGTTCTTCTAACATGCTTGATGTGTATATAAAAAAAACTAGTATAATTAATAAACACTGAAAACTATGCATCTAAAATTAACCTTGCAGAAAATGTTTGAAAATGATTAACATTTTAGTTGCACACCATCATTATGACTGCTGAGATAGACAGATTGCAATCAACTGAGAATATATCAGAAAAAAAGGTCCATATTTTGATACCATAGTTCCAGAATGGAGACCCCTTCAGGCACTCAAATGGCAGCACCAAACCATTCATTACAATGGAATCTATACATCTGTGGAAAACCTAGATTTAAAAGGTACTGCCCTGGTAGTCCAGTGGTAAAAGTGACATGAATACAACGCAAAAGAACAACAATTATTAACCGCATCTTAGTTTAGAATTTGAGCTGAGATGATACAGCCGGCACATTAAGGAACAGAGTATGTAAATCACATCATGGTTTCACAAGATTAGTAAAGCAGCAGCACAAGCCAGAATATTAATACATGCTCAGGAAATGCTCGGCTTCATTGATAGGAATGTGTGCATTGATAAAAGTACAACATTTAATTAACCTTTTAGGTTGAGGGACATTACAAGGTCATGCATTTAACAGAACAAAATGTGGAGCAATATGTATTTAGATTTGTGTAACTCTTGCAAAATAACCACACATAACTTCAGGGATTTTCCCTCAACATTCCTCTAAAGCTACTGCGTTAATTGATTTGGCTTCCAAGTCATATGGAAAGATGGGTTCTGCATACTTAAGCTTTGTTTAGTGCTATCCAGCACTTTTGCAATGCTACCCTAACTAGCACAGCAGCAGGACACACTGCCAGCCTAAAACACAATGATACCAATGTGGGTAGCAAGCTCCCTTCAACAAAAGCTCACCTCTTCAAACGCAGAATGCCAGTGAGTTATCAATAAAGATTATCCAATGAATACATCGTTGTTTGAGCGGCTATGACGAGCTCCTTGATCCAGGCAACTGTCATTTCTCTCATTCTCTCAGGGAATGTTTTAACAGTCCTAAAAAATCTAAGCTGATTTACAGCCCATAGGTGTCAAGTCAATAGGTCTATTGCATCAAAAACAATATCCACATGTCTTACACTCTACTCATAGCCCTCACAACACCACATATTAAATATGTATAAAGTGAAGCAAGCTGGATTTTATACATTGTTATTTACTCCAGGCACAAACGTGCACATGATTTAATGCCAGCCGGCCATCCTAGACATTGTAAAGGAGCTAGCTTTCGCCAGATACAAATCTGAAGCTCAGGGTAACCCATTACACGACCGCAGCATTCATTTTAGACTCACCTTCTTGTCACGGTAGCACAGAGGTCATCTAAAGAGGAGTCTAATTGATCAAGCTGTCAGGCCCAATGAGGAGGAGCATGTTAATAGGACTTTTATTTCACCCGGGGGAGAGGCAACCTGACAGAAAACAGTATATATGACCATGCCTTCACCGTTTATTAACAGCGCTGAAATCTGTGGTAATAGGAGCCAAGTGGCTTCAGTTTGATAAACTGCTGACCATTGATACCCAGTAGAGACGGGGCAAATGCTGGGCTGACACCATACTAAATTGGCTGAAAAATAACTACTGCGGTCAAGTGAATGGGGAGCGTCAGCACCATTAGTACGCTAATTTGATTTGCATCATCACAGTAAAACTGGTAAGAGTTGTCTTCTCTCCAGTAGTATCAGCTGTGATTTCACAACCTGCAGCTGTACAGAGTCAGTATATATATATAACTGTGTCACCACGTACAAAGACTGCTCTTACAGACGGCTATATTGTGAAGCATTGGTATATAATTACTGTACTACACAAAAGCTCACAAAAAACACAACTTGTTCAGAATAAAATGGGTTGCAAGCCTTCCATCTGCTTAAGGGCAACATTCAAATGCACAGCTTCTTTATATTTTCTACAGCATTATAATACAACACCTGTCCTCTACTATTCCCAAAATACTTTATCTTAAACAAAAATGTGGAATAGGCTCAAGAAGTAAGACTTCATTAGACTCAAATATTGCCAGACACCTGTCAAAGTCAAAGTAAATCTAAATGTATTTGCCATTCATCAGACACTTGCTCTACAAAGGTTCCCACAAGTAGCATGACAGATTGCAAGAACACATCCTTCAGCTGGATGCAGAACCACGTCGCAGAGTGCAATGTGGGTAAACAATGAAGGCTTTGCAACAATGCAGCATTCTGAATGGCAGGAAGCAAAGTCTGACAATGTGAAAACATGCTCAACAGTGTTTTTCAAGAGGGAACTGGAGCCACTTCTGCAGAAAATAATGGGAATGAAAACTTTGTCATTTGTAAATAGCATCATTTGGGCTTTAGCAGGAAGGCCTGCTGAAACTTGACTCGCTCATATAAAAAGATTGGCGAGGGGATAAAAGCAAACCTACCTTCTATACCCCTGTGGCAGAAATGAAAGGAATGGCTTATGAATGCACGCTGTTGCTTACCCCCATTCAGAAGCCGTCACACTGGTGCCTATTTTCCCCGGAATACTGGTGTTAGGTTACCAGACAAACCAACATAACTGTTGGCAGGCATGACTTGATTCATGGAAATAATGAGAACGAAAAAAGGGGGTCTGACAAGTTAATTCCCCGACAGAAAAAGAATTCATTTAAGTGACGATGAAAACCCTAATCGAAAAATGTACATTTTCCATCAGTGGTGGATTTTTCATTTTCATTGCAATGAATTAATGGGTTTTCCAGCCCGGTTTGAATTCAGCTGGGGGACACTTCCACATCAGCCATGATTATGTATAAGCTATAGCCACAGTGTGATTTCCCTTTAAAATGACTATTTTCTTAACTTTACAGTTAAAACATGTATGCAGCACCACTGGCAATAATGAATAATGTATGATTCAAGTTAAAAGCCACATGTGTTACACATCTCAAGCCACCTTTACTAGTGTGCTGTGTACATGTGGATGTAAATATCTGAAATGATGCAGTCATTTTGTCCTTTGTCTATACATATCCAGGCAAGTGGGACTACATGGTGAAAGCTTACTGATGAAGATACCAGCCAAAATGTTTGTCAACCTGACTTACAGTTTTAATTCATTTTCTCTGCATTAGCAATGCTGTGCCGTTTTTTTTTTTTTATGGGATACAAGGGAAGGAATTATTAAACAATATAAAAGTGTTAGGGTTAACTCAAACACACCATTTTAGGGCATTTTGGTGTTTTTCTCCAATTAGAATTATGGTTTCAAAGAGCAACTCCTTCCCACATTCCATTCGACTTAGCCCCCCTCCCTTCTCCCTCCTCTTAGAAGCAGTAGTAGTCACTTATCTCCATTATCATCACAGGAAGAAGTTTCAGCAAAAAAAGCTTTTCTTCTGGTCACCAATATCTCCGAGAAGCCAATCCATTAAGATATTTCTGACCCCTGCTTGTGCTATTTTAACTGTCTGGTGTACAGGAAGGAACTGATAAAAATAAGATTACAATGCATCCACAGACAAGCGGCAAGGCACTGGGGGGGGGGGGGGGGGGGGCTGGATGATTGTGATTGATGCCTGAATAAATATACAATAGAGAGCCCACTTTTCAACACAGCGTCAGATAAAAACAAAAAAAAAGAAAAAACGGGGTGTAATCTTTCACTGCTAGGAGCATTTGCCTAGACTGCTCTGAACCTTTTTCAATAAACCTCTTGAAGCTTTTGTCTGTAGCTGTCCTCACTTTATTATCTGTCCTTTTTGTCATCCGGGTTTCATTTGGCTGTCATTATAGCAGTGAACTAAAAATGTCAGGGTTCATCTAAAGTCATGACATACTACACTGTAATTTAAAGAGATCTATACAGTGGTCTTAATATATGTATTTAATACACTGCACAACCCTTGCTTTCATTTTCCTCGTATAGTAGTTTATAAAGTGCGGCTCCATTTTAACACAACCTCGGGAGAATTTTGTTTCCCCAGTGCTTGTCCGGTTTACTCATCTGAGTAAAAAAAAAAACAATTCGACTTCCTGAGTTCCAAAAGATCCGTAAGAAGACCCTAACTCATGCTTTTTTGGTTGGTGCAAAAATATATTTGGCATTAAATTCATAATACATTATATAGTAATTCCTGCATACTGCCTTCAGGAAATAACTTCAAGGTTTGCCTTTCACAATATTATCAATATTATCACTTTTGCTAATTATGTTATTTACAAATAAATTATTTTATATAGTTGTGACCATTTTATAAATAATTATTTCTTTTTTTTGTTTGTTTGTTTACTACATCATCCATAATTACAACATTTAAAATTACAATAAACAAAACAGCCACTCAAACTGGTTATTTAAGCCCTTACATTCAAAACCTTCATGGAAATCATTTTTATACAAATGCCAGACAGCAAGTCCAGTCATGATCTTCAGCCATTCACACAACAGCACACCTCATGCATTCTATTCTCCCTACAGGCTGAAACATTTGAATTATGTATATGTGTGTGTATGTGTGTATGTATGTATGTATGTATGTGTGTGTGTATGTATGTGTGTGTGTGTGTGTGTGTGTGTGTGTGTGTGTGTGTGTGTGTATGTATGTATGTATGTGTGTGTGTATGTATGTGTGTGTGTGTGTGTGTGTGTGTGTATGTATGTATGTATGTAAAGGAGACCAGAATATTGTTATTGGTCTTCTACTTTGGGGTCTATACATTCTGACCACACTGCACTTTCAATAACTAAAACTGGATACAAATATAAACTGCTTCTAAAAATCAGTGAATTGGATTTTTTCCTTCTTAAGCAGCTGGCTGCCTGTGCGCCATGCTGAGCGGGTTGTGTTAGATATTTGATTATACTCATGCCAGTTGAGAAGAAAAAAAAAAAAGGAATATGCTTGTTTTACAGCACATAGCAGAACATTTGATCTTCAGGGAAACCCTTTTTGTAGCACGCTACATACACATACTAGTGTATCTTCATATCAAAGCATACAGATGTAAATGACACCCATGTGTGGTCAAGTGGATTGTGCATTGACATTGTGTACTAATTATTCCTTTCTATAGGATTTATTTACATGCCTCCATACCCCCCACCCCAAATGTATAACACACCACTCATCGTTAAACGGTAATAGGCACAACGCTGTTCGTTTCACAGGTCATTAAATAAATAGCAGTGTAGCACTCATTAAAGCTGCTTAGGTTTTTTATAATAATGAGGATTATCTTGGCTTTAAAAGAAGAAGGTAACATGCTGCCACAACTTTGTTAGAAATCAATCTGTACACTCAATTTGTAATATGCACAATATTCCTTGGCTGTTTTTTTTTTTTCTAAACAAAACTAACCCTGTGTGGATGTTTTTTGAAGCATCGATGGTTTTCCAGAAAAAAGGACTAGCATGGCTAGTAAAGTTTTTTAACAAGAAACCATGCCACTTGAACAGCCCTGCGTGTGGAGTGCGGAGTTTTATGTTTGTAGAGCATATTTAAAGTACTCTGTATGTCAATAGAGTGACATAACAAATTCATGTTGTTTAACAGTTTAATGGAAAAAATATAAAGCTAATTTTCGGAGCTTTTATTGGCTTCACTATTTTGTGCTCTTAAGCTTCTAATATATTTTCTTCACTAGTATACCGTTGTGGGTGCTGCATCCTCCTGCTTTACAGGTAAATAACACCATGGCAAATATTGCCTCTGAAAGGGAGCCCAACACAGACATCATACCTGCAGATCAAAAAGAAAGAGGGGGCTGTTCTACAGCCTTGCACCTTCAGGAGACCAATCAAAGCTAACAAATTAAAATGAAAACCTGAACCAAGCAACAGCAGACACTGCAGCACACGGGATGGAAATTGTATTTAAATGAACTGATAACATTAATGATTTAACAGTGACTGTCTTCTAGCCATAAACCAAAATAAGCACATTGCATAAACACAGTCTAAGCATAACTAGATGTTTGTGAAATCACCACTGATTTTTTTTTCTTTTTTTTAAAAATCTTTTTCAAAATAGTTACAGTTAAAAAAAAGATTTTGTGAAAGCCACGATCCATTTGATTAGACAATTTTGAAAATAATTATTCAAAGCCGGTGCCACAAGCTACAGTGCTGGAGATCCCGGTTTGTTAGGGTCATAAAGAAGTCTGCTGCATTTTGACTGCAAATCCTGATTAGGTGTGCAGTCGGAGAATGCGATCTGGATTGCTTCAAAAACAAAGCTCTCTAATTATTGTTGACAAGCTGCTGTTCACACAGGTCACAGGTCAGGTCACAATCACCCACAATAAGCAGGTAGTGTCTGGGAAAGAAAGTCAAAACATTCATTTTATCAGACAGACCATGGTTTTCTGTCACGATGGAGACAACTTCATTATGCTGGGATTATGGAACAAAAAGCCCTCTCAAGAATCATAAAAAAAGCAGAAACTGCACTAAAGGCCTTCAGATGAATTATTCAGAAGAAGAAAAGCCACAAAACATTTATTCAAAAGTGTAGAATGTTAAGTAAAAAAAAAAAAAAACTTATTGAAAGTATGCACAATTGTCATAGAAAACTATGCACAATTTAGACAGATAGATTTACATATCAATGTGTGCAACAAGAACATAGACTGGACCAAACTGCCTTTTAAAAGTAAAAAAATTAAAAAAGCAAAAAAAAAATCAATAAAATGCTAGGAATGGGTTAAAAGACTAAAGCACCGGTTCACTCAGTTTTCTATGACAATTTTTTCAAATCACAACAAAAATGTAATTCTGTTGTTTCATTGCATTATTTTTCAGATATCCAACCTTCAAACCGACCAGCCTGCAATATGCAGTTTGCGAAACATTAAATATTATGCTTCCGTTCCATGCCGCTGCTTTCAAAGTGGCATTGGACATTACTTATTCTTTCCTTTTATAGCTCAGTGCTCTACACATTCCGTGTGTGCTATTTATTGCAGTCCATTCTCTTAACACATGCATCACAATAACACGGCAGCCATTTACTTACAGTAAGCCTTCAATATTCATTTTAAATGCAAAAACCGGTATACACTGAACAGTATACATACCAATACATATTAATACCGGCAATTAGAACATGAAATACTACAGACACTCTACTGCTATCCCTGCCAATTAACTCTACCTAGAAACTTTTTTTTTTTTTCTGTTATAAGTTTCTGGCCAAGGAGTAAAGCAATTGAATCTGCCAAGCCTTGTTGGGTCTACATCTATAATGCATTTTTCTAGTTGATTCAGATTTTAATGCATCCCCCCAGGGCTGTTTGGAAACACTCACTGCCCTTTGAGGCATGCTGGAATCAGGCTTCCCTGGAAGCCCAGAAATAATGAAACGGGCAGTGCCGGAGAGAAGGCTTTTCCCCGATATTCTCTTTGCTTCTGCATTTGTGCTGAAATACAGAAAAAGCTGCAGCAATATACAGGAATTGATCACTTTTGGGGTTTGAGTGTAATAATAATAATAATAATAATAATAATAATAATAATAATAATAATAATAATAATAAATCTACATAGGGACTCTTTCATGATGACATATCCATCTTTTGCCATTGTGATAAAAAAGATAACCTAATCTATAACTCTGACATGATGACAACATTGACTCCTGCAGGGACCGCTGAGCTCCTGTAGACAGACAGAGCAGCACAGCCTCAAGTCACTAAAACAGAAATGGTCTAATCAAAACCCTTTCCAAACCGCACACTGTTACTATAGATACAAGGTGGCATCAGTTGACACAGAGGTGATTTAAGGTAGTATTTTTAGAATATGACTGAAAGCAGCTATGATGTTTTAAGTTACCACTGGGTGAGCTTTAATTCTCTAACCTTATTGCTTTTGGATCCTTTTGACATTTAATTTTGCATAATAAGGAATCATTACGACTTTACTGCTGGCAACTTTAAAATAGCCATTCCATCTTAAATTTCCCTGGATGGGAGTGAATGTGATTCTCAAAATTTAACTCGCAAGTTATTGAAAGAATGTTTTTTAAAAAGTCTGTTCCGATGGATTGAAAAACTACCCTAATAATCCAATATTAACTGCCTGGTTACTGTATTTGTTTCTCTTTATACTGTACAGTACCTTAAAGATACATATGTGTCTCATAAAAAGCCAGGTAGAATCTGCTTAGCAATGCCTGGTTGCTTTCAGGTTGCTCCATTGCACTTGCCAAAAAATAATTTCAGAACAGTCTGGGGGGGAGGGTATAGGACTGCTGCTCTGTGGCCAATCCGTCATTTAAACCACTGACAGGCTGCGACACCCCTGCCAGACCACACTCCCTTTTTATCTACAGGCTCCATAAAGTCTGTTTGAGCTCAGACATGGTAAATCCATCTGTACCAGACCTGAAATCATAGCTCGCGATCGCAGTGTACTTTTGTATATTTCCAATAAGGACACGCTGTGTTTTTTTTCCCCCCCAAATAGGACTCAAGCAAGCCCTCTGTCCCAGGCCTTTCCTTTGACTCTTTCTCTGCCAATTCGATTTTGTTTGTTTGTTTAATCCAACGAGCGATTCGAGAGCTGCAAATAGCAGACAGACCTTCTGTATTTATAAACTCCGCTGGTTCTGGTTCTCATGATCAATGTGTAGAATTAAGAAACCATACCTTGCATCTTGTTCACAGATCCAGCCTGACAGGATTATAAACAGAATTGTGAAGCACTGGCTGTCATGTGGACAGCGCCTGGGATTTTCACATTACCAAGCAGGAGGCCTAAAGCCAAGACAAACGAAATGGGAGCCTGGCGCCAGCAAATTAAACTATGTTAAGGACGTGCGTATTTATTTAATACAGCCATACAGCCTAACATTCTTTGTGTCCAGCATGTCTATTCTGCATCCTATCATACATGCAAGCCTAGCAATTGCTACTGGTTGAATAATAATATACCACCATTGGAATTTCCCTATTGGAATTAAAACAACAAAAAGTTATTTTAAGCTCTGCCAAAATATAATGCATTTATTTCAATACAGGATTAAAATACATGAACATCAGCTACAACTGCAGTCAAAACACAGTACACAATAAATAGCCAAAACGCAGCATGATAAGGGTAGCTCCATTTCCATCAAGCATTAGGGTTCTTGGGTCGCTATGCATATTGTATTACACAAAACAATGAGTGTGAATTTAAATCTTTTTTATGAAAGCAGTAATGCATGGGCCTGCCTACTGTACCATTACCTATTTTCACCCACAGTTAGAACAAATTCACATGATTGCCCACGCCTCAAGATTATTAGCTATGTGAAACACATATTTCAAAATAAAGATATATTAAAAAAAAAGGTGTAGTAAATCTTGATTTATAACATCAGGATACAAAAATGCATGCTGGAAAATAAATCAAATACATTTTTTGGAAGATATATAATAATAAACAAAAGGTACAGCATCACTTGATTTGACCGACTACAGAGGCTTTCTTTACAGCATGTGTTTTCAGAATCGTGGAAAAATCTTTGTACGTTTAAACTTGTTAATAGTCAAAAGCAATATTCTTTATATTATTGCTTTTGGTGTACTATCTAAAAGTTATTCAGTATGCTGATGTAGCTAAAACTACATTATTTGGTGACCTTTCTGTAAATTCTTGCTTTTTTGCCACACCTCACCCATGAAATGTACAAAAAATGACCATGCCAAAATCGTAGCCTTAACCATAACAACATCCAACGGCAATTTCTTCTCATTGTTGATACCTGCCAAGCTTTACTGTTCTAACATGCACATATCGAGCTGAACATTAGGTGCTTGCTCCTAATCAAATTGCATATATGGCATCGCTGAAAACCAGCTGTGAAAACCAAATGCATTGTTTGTGAGCTGCTTGACATGTATACCTCTGACCTCCCTGCTACCCCACAGTTCAAGGTTGTGAATAGAAGAAGGGATGCTGTCTTTGCTCTGTATGAGAAAGGAGGAAGTCAGTCTCATTAATTAATATTATTAAATGAGTCATTTAGCAGACGCTTTTATCCAAAGCGACTTACAGAGACTAGGGGGTGCACTTTGCATCAACAACTGCTGCTGCAGAGTCACTTACAATAGGACCTTGGTTTTACCTATCATCCAAAGGACATCTCATGTTTGGGAGTCCACTGTTTCCAACAACAGGGGCAGGACATTTCAGAACAATAACTGATTCCTGTTTAAGTGGAGACTTAGTTCATGCCAAGGACCCTTAAAAAATCCTTTAAGAAGTCTAAAACTGTCCCCTACTCTTTTCTTCATACACCATTTCAAAAGAAGCAGCAACAATAGTGTTATATGGTTGTCAACATTGTAAAGGTTATAGTGGTAACAATAGGACCTTGGTTTTACATCTCAAACTGCCATCTATAGCCAAGAACTTCTTCCAGTGTACTGTCAGACTAAACAGTCATCGAACATTTGGACAGCCTCAAGCTAATGATATATGAGCACCAGGAGGTTAAGTGACTTGCTCAGGGTCTCACACAGTGAGTCAGTGGCTGAGCTGGGATTGAACCTGGAAGCTCCTGGTAACAAGCCCCTTTCTTTAACCACTGGACCACCAAGTCTCTTGCACATGTAAAGATATTAATATAATTCCTTAAGTATTAAACACTCAATGGTATTAAATTCAGAAATACTAAATGAGACTTCATGCCATTGCTTACCAAGTTTATTTTAGTATTTCTAAAGATATTAATAAACTTTTGGGGTTCCTGGTTTTAAACCAATAACCACTCACCTAAATAAACATTTTTTAAAAGATGCCAATTTAGAAAGCATATAACTTACTACAAGTTTATGGAATAAGGTATATTGTATTACAGGTTTATGGAGCCTATATGGATCTATAAAGGAAAACTTCCAAGACGCTTCATACTGTCTGCCCATTCCACTCTGGGAATTCTATTGTCATTTTCCCAGACAGAGTTAAAACAAACAATGCTGTAATCCCCTAAGAGGAAGAAAGGTCAGCTTTGCTTTCCTTGAACTTCCATCATACATTTCCTCAGCCTCAAAGACTCAACACAAGGGGAATGACACTCTCATTATTATGAAAGCCGAGGTTATTAAAAAGGGAAATACGATTTGAATGTGCTGTGCATTTCGTCATCAGAGGTTAGAGAGGAATAGCTGCTTCATTAGAAAATACCTTCTTATGTGTCAATACTGCATAAATCAAATACAGCTAGAATTAGTTCCTGAGGTTAATGAGATAACAGCTGAAAGGGGTAACCTGCACAAAAGTGAACATCAGATGCAAACATTTTGTAGATCCTAGATACAAAGATCTCGCTGCCATACTATGCACTGTACACTGCATTGTAATATCAGGTAGTCTAAAGGTGCCATGAGTAAAAGCTATGTCACACTATTTTTTTACTATATGGTATATCTATAGTGTAGCCCACACTAACTAGAGTGTATCAAACCAATTACTAGATTTCAGATAGCACATAGTCTAATAAAACATGATCATTTAGGATTAGAGTATTGAAAAAGCAGCATATCAATGTAAAGTCTTGCACCTGTCTCATAACAATAGTTTATGACATTATTTATAAAGGTTACTTTATTTGGTAAAATTGATAAAAAGGGTCTGGTGATATTGAAACGTATTGCTTTGTCAAACTGCAACACAGGTGATGGGTAAACTTGTCTTCATTACAAAGCATCAGCCAATCTGTCTTTTGACTGAACATGCCTGGCTTTGTACTGCAGTGCAATAAGGAGCTTTGATGACATCAATGCCTGAGCTCTGTTCTGTGTGAGTTCATGACTCTAAACCAAGAGATAACACCCTGCCGGTGCTAAACAGAGCCGTCGTTCTTCTGACGAGGCAGCTGCTCACAGCTCTGGAAGGCTATAAAACTCCTCAGCACAAGGGCAGCATATACATGTAGCTTAACCTGGGCCCTCTGCCTTTCCTGAGCATTTCCCCAGCCAGGATGCACACACGACCACTGTGTGTGACGGCTGATCATTACTATGCAATCATACTGGCATGGTTATTCAATTAAATACATACAAATTCAGCAGATACGTTCACTAATAGTAATAGTGTATGTAATCTTTTTTTCCCCCATAGCTTTTGTTTTATTAGATTAGTTTTAGCCAGCTTCAGCTTGGGTAAAAAGATAGCAGGCATAAGGACATCAAAATAATTTCAATATGAATATATTTTATTACTGTTTTCAAAGGCGTTTCTGGATACAGCAGGAGATAGATACTGTACATAGAAAAAAAAAGACAAAAGAAATACATAAGGAACTCAAAATAAAATTATGAGGGGGCATGACATGAAGTAAATAGAACAATCAAGATTATGAATTAATTTAAATAATATATATTATTATCATTTATTTCTTAGCAGACGCCCTTATCCAGGGCGACTTACAATTGTTACAAGATATCACATTATTTTTACATACAATTACCCATTTTACAGTTGGGTTTTTACTGGAGCAATCTAGGTAAAGTACCTTGCTCAAGGGTACAGCAGCAGTGTCCCTACTGGGGATTGAACCCACAACCCTCCGGTCAAGAGTCCAGAGCCCTAACCACTACTCCACACCGCTGCCCAATATATATGAATAACTGGCACAGCCTTAATACTCACTGTTTTTTTTTTTTTTTAATGAATGCACACCATCGTCCCATTTAATCAATGTTTGCTTGTCTGACTGGGTTCTGTCATACAGATAAGCAGCTTCTGTTCTTGTCTGTTCTTTTACCAACTGTCAGAACATATGCTACACAAGCAACACATGCTAATGTGTGCTTGACAACGTGCCTAGTTCTAATGTTTGATACCACTGGTAACGTATTAAAAAAAAAAACAACAAAAAAAAAAACATTGGTGTAGGTCAAATCTTTCTAGGTTTTTAAAATGAAATATTGTTTAACAATGGTCAATTTTAAATAAAAATCAACCAAGTTGTAATCTACAAGTTTTTCATTTTTTCATAAAAAGCATATGCAACACATCTAGCATGTGGCACACAGAGTACAGTACATCAGGTACCCAGGGTCTGAGGCCTAGAGGACTAGACAGTGAAAAGGTCAAGAACCTCTGTTTTTACGTTACACAGTCTGCTTAATGCAGTAGCTGACACCTACAGTATTTTGTAAAATTCTAATTAGTACTGAAAACGCTGAAAGGGACTAAGTGAATCGAGTGCTGGCGAGATGTTCACAAGAAGGGAGTATATAAAAAAGCAACACCAACGCTTCAGCTCTTTAGAATCTGTGCTCATACCACTGGGGAAGCGTTCAGGAGGACTGCAGTCCAGCAGCACAGTGCAGCACTTCCACAGCTTGGCTGCACATGCACATGCTTGGGAGCTCACATGGTAACCTGACAAACAGAGCAGTGTCAAAGTCGGGCCAGCAAGCCAGTCTGGAGGGCCAGTCCGTGAAAAAGAGGTAAGAAATGGATTCAGCATTGCAAGAGCTACTGTATTTAGCATGCGTTTATTCGAAATCTGACTATTACAAATCTACATGAAAGGCTATTAACAATCAGGTCAGTTTAGTGATCTGTTAAGCTTCACCCTTGTAACAATGCAAAAAAAAAACAAAAAAAAAAAACAGTTTCAAAGTTGACGCTAGAAAAAATGTTTTGTTTGTTTAATTTAAATCATGTGTTATATTTTATTCAAATATTCATAAAATGATGTAGCGTGACATTCTCTTACACAATGTCTCTCAGTTTAATTAGTACATGAGCAGGAATAACACATTTGTTTTGTTCAATTTAATTAGGGTAGCTTCACACCAATTTGAATTAACTTCAGTTTTGAACTGGTTAACACATACTGTGTGCCTCTGTTCTTTCAGATATGAAAACAGCTCAGCTTCTCATTCAGGGAAACTGACCACAGGCAACATTGACAGCTCTATGCTAGGAATCCCATTCTCACACTATACAGGTGCTGCCTCGTATGATGCATTCATTTAGAACACTAATGTTGCCTTCAAAATGGGGAGCCTTTTCTATACTCAAAACACCTCTGCACTTGATGCATTCAAACTATATATAAAAATGTAATAGAAAAAAACAAAGATATGCTACTACATGGAAGAGCCACAGATTTTAAAAAGGGGATTGATAATGAGTCACTGCTTTCTTAAGCTTTGATACATTCCATAAAAGAGTGGTTTTAAATAAAAGGGCACATACCAAGAGCTTCATTATACGTTCGAGTTGTATTTGCAGTACAAGACATTTGCACTCACATCAGTGTATTCATTTCTCAGCATTTAATGTAAATGTAGCAACAGGAATAGATTATTTAAAAAGGGGGGGTGGGTGGGATCCATTAGCTTGAACTAAAAAGTATAGCTTACCAAGGTGCCCCGTATATTCGAAATCCTTTGACTGTCACCTCCGAATCTTGCAGATATAAACAGTTCGACAGGAGTGACTGAACATTGTCAAAGTCCTCTGGTTTCAACTTGGACACAGACGGAAAGCGGTAGTAATCCTGCTTCACCAGCTCCGACATGAACTCCTTATCAAACGTCAGCTCATGGTTTCCAGCGATTACTATTTTAAATTCATAAGGAAGGCTTCCTAGAAAGGAAAGAAAAGTCATTAAGTAGCACAGCAACGGAGAATTCTGCAACACAAGGGGCTTTGAAGAGAGGAAAGGAAAAAAAAAAGGTATTCACTTCTGCTTTAAGGCCATATATGTATAAAAATATATAAAAATAATAAAAATAATTGAATTTAATTCCTGGGTTGTTTATTTCAAGTTTAGCAACTTTACTGGATGCTCAAATCTTTAATCTTGCCCAAATGTGTTTATGGGAAGTACTTGGTTCCCCTTTGCCGCATTCACTTCCTGTGTTACAGATAACACTATCCCACCCAGCACCATTTAGTTCCATTCCTATGTGCAGCCAAGAAAGGCTCAGGCAGGGATTTACTGGTTGTCTGTCCCAGTGGGGAACACTGCTGTTGTACCCTTGAGCAAGGTACTTTACCTTGATTGCTCCAGTAAAAACCCAACTGTATAAATGGGTAATTGTATGTAAAAATAATGTGATATCTGTATAATGTGAAATAATGTATAATGTGATATCTTGTAACAATTGTAAGTCGCCCTGGATAAGGGCGTCTGCTAAGAAATAAATAGTAGTCTGCAGCACAGGGTGTGAAGCTGCAATGCTCAAGTCAGAAAATGTTTTTTAAAGCCTTTGTAATTACATCTTTGAAATGAACAGTGCAGGCAGTTTAGCTCCTTAAGTCATGTGCTCCTGTATGATATTTGGTAATGCAAGACACTGAAAAACATACTGGAAAACAGCTCTGTGAAAACCATCACCGGGCCTGCATCTGCACAGTTCATTGCAAGTTTGCTGCATTTTGACAAAGTATTTTTGGGAACAAAAACACAGCCTTAACCGAGTAAGGTCAGTCCACTGGCTGCTTAGGCAAACACATTCATTACACTCTACAAAGTAAAAAGACTACTTCCATGAGAAAACAGTGTCATTGCTCATATATTTTTAAAAACTTAAGTAAGTTGTTGATAAATACTGACTTCATTATTACCTTTTTATAATGCAGCACATGTTATTTTCTCCTGGCCTCTTTATGAAGTATTTTCTCCTAAGTGGATACACATTACAGCTTCTCAATGGGGTGCCCTTCTAGTTATTGCTTTTATATATTTATTTATTTATTTGTATCTCCACTTCCAGACTGTAATGGGTTTGCTAGTACTATTATTCAGCAGCACCACAGAGCCAGTGTGCTAAGATTTTGAGAAAGCGGTGCCCTAATGGAGTTTGTATTTAATATTTAATTAGATTAACCAGACTAGGCTGCTTATTCATTGATGATATTTACAGTATTTACAGTACTGTTGTTGCTATTATACCAAGAGAAATTCCAGCGTGTCCCTGTGTATGTAATCACTGCAGTAAACAAAACACACCCTTATTCTCATACCTTCTGTGTTTTTGGTGAATATTAAAAAATAAAAAAACAATTCGGGATACTTTGCTTTGCTGCAGTAACAGCACACTATGAGTCACAACATGCTAGGGTACTATCATGCGTCGTGGAGCGGGCTGCAGCTGAAGCCTACAGGTGTTCATAAACTGCAAAATATATAAACGCCATACCTCGAGGAAGAACTCAATCATCAAGATCACATTGAAGCAGCATAATGCAGCACTTTCACAGTGACACAAACCCCTTGGACGGAAGCCATCCTTCAATTTAGTCAGACACTACAACCTCCCCGTAACCCTTAACTACATATTTCAGATACAGTTACTGTGCAGTGGCATCTTTCTTCTATTTGCCTGCTGCAGTATACAGTATTGAAAGGAGAGTGCTCACCTCTGAAGAGAGCAGTGAGTTAAGATTTGAAGCTGCCTCTATAACCTAATGGCAGTTCTATGGCTTTTCCAGTCTTTGTCGATACCTATTGCTCGTGATCAGATTGAAAGAGGAAGGGTAAAACTTTGGGTTCCTTTATTTTAAATTCGACTGAAATACAGCAGTGCTTCATAAGCCCTTCCAAATCCAATAAGGGAAAGCCACCTCTCAATTTCAAAATCCTAAGGCATCCTCTAACTACATCACAAATCCATTTACATGGTGCTTTTTCAACGTGCAAAACGAAATCACTGGCTACAATTGGCTTATCCCATATTGAAGAGCGAATGAGCAAACGCTGGCGAATGCAATTATTGCAAACCAACTCTATTTCTTCTACTCAGGAGGGAATTTTACGAGAGCATTTTATTGCCATCAAACTTTATTTTAAAAACCGTCGATACAAATTCCTTTGTAAGAAAGCCCTGATGGAACAAAGCCATCTATAATGCATTAGTTTTACACATTTAGTCTATGAAAAGGAAGGAACAGAAACCAGTAATCTAAATGCACAGTTTTTCACTTACACTTGATAAAAGGCAGCTAGAAGCATTCTGTTCATATTCAACACGCAATATCATGGCGAAACACTGAAGCACAGTTAAGGCACAAGAGACACTGTACCGCTACTTTAAATTCATATTTTTATAACATATTATCAAGTACTATCCAACACAGGATATGCATTTCAAAGGCATGTGTATTATTAATAAAGCAAACACTTTATATACAGTATATTGAAACTGCTGCAACAAAAACAGACACATATACATTCAGAAATTGGTTCTATAGTATAAGCTACATATATAGATACAATTCTAAATATAAACACACAGCACGAGGACAGTACTGTGAAGACAGGGGGTCCAAAACATTTTGGCAGAATAGCATATAGGAGTGTGTATTATAGTTATTATCATTTTCATGCAAGCTGTAATTACAAACAAGCTTAACCAATTCAGGTACTATTCTCTTGCTCTTCATGTTCTCACTGTAATGATAATAAGTATAATAATAACTATAATACACACTCCTATATGCTATTCTGCCAAAATGTTTTGGGCAGCAGTGTGGAGTAGTGGTTAGGGCTCTGGACTCTTGACCGGAGGGTTGTGGGTTCAATCCCCAGTGGGGGACACTGCTGTTGTACCCTTGAGCAAGGTACTTTACCTAGATTGCTCCAGTAAAAACCCAACTGTATAAATGGGTAATTGTATGCGAAATAATGTATAATGTGATATCTTGTAACAATTGTAAGTCGCCCTGGATAAGGGCGTCTGCTAAGAAATAAATAATAATAATAATAATAATAACCTCAGTCCCTCAGCCCCAATAAAGCCACTGAGAGACTTCTTCTGTTGTCACTCCTGTTGGCTAGCCACTGACCCAAGTGGAATGACAATTTCCATTCAATGCCATACATTACGCAGGGCTTCTGTTCACAGCAGTCTTTACATTGTTCCAGTAGCTCTCCAGCTGATAAGACTCGCTCTCTAATCAATACTTTCTACTGGAGTCTTTAGCCTTGAAATGCATGAATCAAAAGTATATACATATTTTTTTTAATTTAAGGATAGGAATAACCGACATGGGTAGTTCAATGTTCCAACAATTCTGTTCAGTTATTAACTGCAAGTGCGTTTTAATAGTAGTGATGATTTCCATTACACGAGAGTAGATGTTAAAACTTCATGCTGATTTGAACTCGGCTCTCGCCAAGATAAGCACCAACTAAGACGTAGCTTTACAGTAAACTAATGTGATCCATATGCGTCTCCATCCATTTACGTTTCCTTCCATATGATGATGTAGATATCCTTCTGTCTGGTGTTAATGGCTGAAGT
This sequence comes from Acipenser ruthenus, assembly GCF_902713425.1. Taxonomy (NCBI): domain Eukaryota; kingdom Metazoa; phylum Chordata; class Actinopteri; order Acipenseriformes; family Acipenseridae; genus Acipenser; species Acipenser ruthenus. Next base: position 25,681,910 of record NC_081216.1, read on the forward strand.
GTAATGCTGGCTCCAGGGATCAGCTTATTTTGCCTCCCTGGCGCATCAGCACACACAACGGCTGCGATGCTGGCTCCGGGGATCAACCAAAGTGCGGCCTCCCCAGCGCATCAGCATGACAACCGTCTGGATTGAGCTAAGTAGGGTACATCTCTGGGGTTTTCAAGTGGGCACCTTCCATCCTCAGTGTTTCGTCGACTAGCCCACGACACCTCAAGAGGGCTCGACGGTGATTCTGGCGTCCCAGCATCACCCCCCTCCGTCCCCCACTCAACTCAGCCCAGCTTACTTACCTGTCCCCAGCCAGAATCTTTCCGTCTCAACCACAGCCAGTTGCTGCTCCTCTCTGCTGCTTCAGATAAGTTCTTCACTGTGCGACGCAACTCTTGGCCACTGAATCCGACGTCTCTGAGAAACCGGGTTGTAGAGTGTGCCACAAATCCTCGACAACCCACTTCCACTGGGTAAACCCGAACTCTCCATCCTCGCTGTTCCGCTTCAGTGGCTAGTTGAGCATACCGCAGTTTCTTCCTCTCATACGCCTCATCTACAGCGTCCTCCCATGGCACTGTTAACTCTACCAGGTGAACAAGGCGTGCTGATCCAGACCACAAGACAATATCTGGTCGAAGGTTAGTGGTGGCAATCTCAGGTGGAAAAATAAGCCGTTGACCAACATCTGCCAGCATATTCCAGTCTCTAGCAGCTTCCAGTTGTCCTGGGCGAGGATTGGTTTTAACACCTTTTCTTGGTGGTTGCTCTCCTGGGCGGAGGAATGTTGTCTTTTGTGTGTAATGTTTTGATGGAACAGGTGGCAACTTATTGGTCATGTTACGCTTGTCTTCCAATGCTAAGGCCAAACATCGCAGCACCTGGTCATGGCGCCAAGTAAACCGTCCTTGGCTAAGAGCCACCTTACATCCTGTCAAAATGTGCCTTAATGTTGCAGGTGATGAACACAAAGGACATGAGGGATCCTCTCCTACCCAGAGGTTTAGGTTCTGTGGTGATGGGAGAACATCATATGTTGACCTGATGAGGAAACTGATCCTGCTCTGTTCCATTGACCATAGGTCTTGCCAGCCAATCTTGCGTTGTTCCACACTCTCCCATCTCATCCATTCTCCCTGTTTGGCCTGGGAAATGGCCTTTATACACCTCATCCTCTCCTCCTGCTTTTGCACCTCGTTGACTACCAGCTTCCTTCTTTGAGCTGGGGCCGCCTTGTGCCATGTAGGAGGAGTTGAACTGAAACCAAGACCCCCTCTTCCATGCTGAACTTGCCCCATGATATCACCAAAACTGACCCAAGTGGAATGACAATTTCCATTCAATGCCATACATTACGCAGGGCTTCTGTTCACAGCAGTCTTTACATTGTTCCAGTAGCTCTCCAGCTGATAAGACTCGCTCTCTAATCAATACTTTCTACTGGAGTCTTTAGCCTTGAAATGCATGAATCAAAAGTATATACATATTTTTTTTAATTTAAGGATAGGAATAACCGACATGGGTAGTTCAATGTTCCAACAATTCTGTTCAGTTATTAACTGCAAGTGCGTTTTAATAGTAGTGATGTGTGTATTACAAATCACCAACAAATGACTACCCGAGTACACAAACAGCAACGTGACTGACTGCCAAGGAAAGACAAACCAAAACATCACTGCCCGATCTCGAATCCTCCATGACATACAGGCAGCCATTTTCAAAGAAGCATTATTAGCTTCCTGAGGAATTCAAAGAGAAGCTTTTTCAATTTCAGTGTTTCTAACAAACAGTACAGCTTGGATAGATCGGAAATGCTGATCAGACCCACGTATTTTTCAACATGCCAAGCAATACCACAGTTCACAAACTGGGAGAAAAACAGGTGTGAGTAATCACGACTGGAAATGAGAAGCAGCACATAGCTGTAATGCTCTGTGTGAGAGCAGACGACCGCAAACTGCCTCCATATGCGTAATTGAGGTATCTTTGTAAATGCATATTTACTTGATGTTTTATTTTTTTCCTCAAATTGAGGGTGGGAAATTTGGGCTGCGTCTTAAATTCGAAGGAATACGGTATATATATTGCATGGCTGAAATAAGCTAATATATCATCTAACTTTTAATAAAGAAGACAACACACAATTACACATGAAATAATTTCTACAGGGGCCAATATTCAAATTTTTTTTTTTTTTTTTTTTTTTAATCAGAAACAACTATACTGCTCATTGAGAAAGCCTGGAAAATAATTTTTAAGGTCAGCAGGTTTTTAAATTATTTAATTTTTTTTTTTTTTCTGAGCACAATTCAACATTTTCAGGAATAAGTCAGCTTTATTAAACATAGGGATCAACGATATGTTTTCCCTATCTAAGCAGCACAGCCTCGAACAAAGAGCCTGTATTTATTTGTTTAGCATAACAGTCTAGATGAGTTCAGGACGACAGTGGTGGAGAAACAAGAATGCACCACTCTAAAGGTCAGCGACGTGACAGGCATTAGCGGTCCTTTATTGTCCTGCCAGGTACCTAAACCATAATCCAACCAGAATGTCTTCTGCCGTCATCTGCTTAATATTTGTGCTGTGAACACACCCTGTCCCTTTGGTTTATTTGAACCCACTCCACAGTTAGGACTTAAAGGGTACATAAGGACCTTTTTATTTTATTGTGTCACATGTTCCCATGTGTTGCTACAACTCTTTACGTAAGGTGTGTGTTTGGTTTTAATTTTTTTTTTTTGGTTTACATTTTGACCACTTTTTTAAAAACTTTTAAATTGCATTCCCTGCCTCAAGATGGCTTCCCATGTACCCGCATGGACCTCTCAGAACTACATTTTCCATCATCCTCCTGCTCACATATGTAACTGACATGGATTTACCAGTAAGGAGGAGGATAATGGGAAATGTAGTTCTGAGGGGTCCTGTTGTCCTTATGTACCCTTTAAAAGGGCCAGCTATAACCCATATATCGTTTTCAAACAGCTAGACAATTTGGTGGGATGTGGACACCTTACAGCCTCTTTACATTTGAAATCGGAACTTACAAAAGTTAAACAAATGGCCACTCAGGTTTTTTTTTTTTTTTTTGACGGATTCCTTTTCAATAGGGTTCTGGACCTCAGTTCCACCTAACGTTTTACTTAGTTTTAGAAAGCAGTTGTACAAGGTATAGCTATGGCCAAAAGATTTCCATCACCTAGAATTTTTGGTATTGAGACTAATAACAATAAAAATAAACTCTGAACATAATTTTAATCTTTTATTTAACACCATTACACAAATAAACTACAAAATGATATCACAAAAGTATATAAGCCATAATAGTAGTACAGTACATCATATTTTTCAATGTGTCATTTTCTTGTTACGTATATGGAAAACTACAAAGCGGTATGTAATTCAAAACGTTGACGTAACATTATTCAGCAAGTTTCATTTGACTTTATGAAGCAAAATAAGAACATAAGAGAGTTTACAAACGAGAGGAGGCCATTCGGCCCATCTTGCTCGTTTGGTTGTTAGTCCCCATAGGGCATTCACGGCTTCAAATGTTTGCTGTGGGTATTTTTTTTATAATAGTTCCACACCAGTTTGTGTCTTTTTTTTTTTTTTTTAACATCACATGGTGGTTAATTGTCACTGCAGAACAGCACTATAGAAGGAAGCTCATGACATACAGAGTGAATGGTCTGATAAATTAGAGACCGAACTGCATTGACCGGGCTTTGGAGTAGAAGAAATACTGCTGGACAGCTTTCAATTGAATTCCACACACTACTAATTTTTATGAGCAAATAAAACGTGCTATAAGATTACATGCTGTCTTGAAGTGCCCAACAGAGATTCAAATGTCTACAGTGTGGGGTTTTGTCCCTAATGTACAACAAATGACAGCTATGGACTTACCAAAGGAAATGGCAAATATCGTGTACTGAAAAAAACTCATTGGTTTAGCTACAGTATGCTTTCATTCTTAGTGATTTTGTGAACACTTTCAACTGCAGTCCTCCTAAAAAGTAACCACATTTAATGTCATTGTTAAAACTGTTGCTATGTGCAATATACCATATTTAAATAACTGTTCGATAAAAAAAAAGAATGATTACTGCATGTGAAAGCTTTGAGTGGATGATGTGATATAACATTAATTTGACACCTGTGTTGAGAAACTGAGATATGATATACTATACTTAGCAAGAGTGGCAACATTTAAATAATCGGATTAATGATGAATGAAGTTGCTAATCTAATGACAAATAAAATACAGGACATGTTGTATATTGTACTGCTATAGGTCCTAGACATTTCTTATCTCTTTCTGTATACTGGACTTGGAAGACTGCTATTCTAGAACAGGAAAGATAAACAGGGTATTTAATTAATTACTCTGGCGGCATCTTTCTCTATTTTATGCAAAAAAACCAAACACATTCAGAGACATTAACTATATAACACTGAGCGGGTGGATGGGAATATAGCAAGTTGATGTTTCTTTAATAAACACAGTGTCCAACTGAAAAGAAAAAAGAAGAATGCAACTCGGCAGACAACATTCTTTGTAAGGGACAACAGTAACTAAAACCTTTAACTTAATTAGGAAGTACTGAATGGCACTTGGATAGTAAAAGGTTATTTGGAGGTCAGTTAGAAGCATGGAGAAAAAAAAGAACTCTTTACCTAACCAGTCGTTAAACTTCTTAACCTCGGAGGGCAGTCCCAGCTCAGTCAAATCGCCTGTGTGAAGGAGGACATCCCCATAGGGCATCTGGATGCCATCTGTTCGGGAGTGTGTGTCGGAGACACAGACGAAGCGTGTGTGGCCTGCAGGTTTGGGAGTGTCGTACGGGGTCGGGTCCACCCTGGGGTTTAGAGAATGGAACACACGGCACTTAGGGTAATATCACAGCACCCCGCAGTGTTGCTCTTTGAAAAAGAGGCTCTACTGTCCTGTGTATTCTAGAGAGGAACGGTAAACTGTTTTGGTACAGTGCATGAAGGGTCCCAGATTAACCTGTCAGGTATTCCATAATGGGTAAGTTTCAGGAAAATACAGCGATTCTTTATTTAGCTTTCAGGCTGATACGATATAAAAGAGATGCTTACAATCAAGAGGTGATCGATTGTACTGTATTCATATATATAAAATGTGGGATGGCGATAGCTTGGGTTCCTGCAAAGAAGCAAGTGAAGTCAGTCAATTAGAAAAAATATTTAACCAATATGATATTCATACTGTAGCATACGCCATATTGCATCTGAATGACAAAATAGTAAACACTGCGTTAATACAATTAAATACACTGCTTAAAAGGAACTGCAGAACTAGTTCACGTAAACCATTTCCATTAAAAAAAAACTGAAACCTTCTTTCAAGCACACTTTAATGACATCTGTAAATGTCAGAATATCTGAAATATGTATTTTCTGATTATAAGCAATACCTGCAAAAGAAAATACAACATGTGTGTTAAAGATCAAAATGTTATGCATGTACAGTAAAGCTCAATCTCAAATATTAGAAGCACAACTGTTGCCTGTAGGCTTTACCAGGATTGATCCAGAATTTCATGGTTGAGACGATGTTAAGTGTTAATAAGATCCAGCTGGAAGTATCAAAGCAATGCACTTCTGGCAGGCACCATATGATACATTACAGTCCAATGCTTAGATTTTTAAATGTGTATTAAAAACAACCTTTTGCAACTTTCACTTGAAGTGGTATGACATTTCACAACTGAGGAATTAAACAGAAAGCCTTATTTTCTGTCCATTCTGTAGTAAATCATCATGTGAAATAAGAAATTGTTGGCTTTAAAAAATAATTTAAAGATATATATCTATTTCCACAAAGACCTTTATAAATAAAACATCACAGTCATCCTTGTGTAATATACTAAACATGATTTTTCTGTATTTTTTATTGTAAGTGTAATGTTAATAAGTGGGTCATTAAGATCTCCCACTATTCAGATTATTAAAATAAACCCTTGTATTTGGTTTAAAATTATTTGTATTAATATATTTACATTTTTAAAAAAAAGTTCAAGGAGGATGGACCTCCAATAATGATGGGTAAATGTAAGAAAAATACAAATTTGGTATGAAAAGGCTACATATAAAATGCTAAAGGAGATTGTTGTGTTAAAGACTCATTAACTTACTGTTTCTAAATGTCAACACCAGAATGAAGCTATCTGACTGTGCTTTTTATCTTAAAACTAATTTATTTTGACTACAGTGGAACTGTAAAGAAATCATGCCAGACAGTGTGCCCCACAGTATTTAGTCTTGGAAAGAATTTCTAAATTGCTACCCAAATAACCAAG